>NC_045440.1:114461016-114499677 GCF_002776525.5 Piliocolobus tephrosceles | reverse complement strand
TTTTTGAGAAAGTAAAAATTAAAAATACTATATAAATGCAACAGCAGTTTTTGGAAATGCAAAGACATCTGTCACAGAATTAGGATAAATCTCAGGTATTGTGGTACTTTCATATCTATTATTTTTTTAATATATTTTTGTATAACAGAGTTTTCAGAAACTGCTAAGAGGACAGACAGGGTAGGTGTCAAATTAACCTTTGGACTCAGCAGTAAGAAATTTGCTAGCAAGTTGAGAAATAGCAGTTTTAATGGAGTATTGATTTGGGATTCAAACTGATGAGATATATGCAGTAAGCAGGATGGAAGTAGGAATGTGAGTGAAAGGGAGTTGTGTGGATTGCCTGAGGTCCATGTGTGACCTTAAAGAGGCTATCCTTAGGGTAAATGGAAGAGTAGGCATTAGGTGAATTTGATTATTTGTTTGTAGGAAAATTAGCGTATTCCTGTGGTATGTTTTCAATTTACTCTGAGAAAGATATTAGCATAGTGATATTCTGTATCGAGGTGTTAATGTCATCCAAATGAGAAGTACATCAACAAAATGTTGAATTTAATACATATTTTAACTAACTGTATATAACTTTTTGAAGTATTTATTGTCAAATTGTACCTTTTTATATAATTTTGTGTATTGCATAGATATTTTTGTCACAGCCTTTATATGTCTACAGGAGTATCTAGAGGCAAAATAATATATGCTACCTACTGTCTTGATGTTAGTGGCACAGAACTGGTTTCCCGCTGGGCCCCAAAAAGGATCTTGAACTTACCAGAGGTCAATGTAAAAGAGGTTATATGTGACAAACAGACCCAGGCTAAAAATCAAGAATGGGTTTCAAAAAGAAAACAAAAGTCAACTAAACTTTATTGAGAGAAAATATAGCAAAATAAGAGATTCAAGGAAAACACATGTATTATTTCAAATATTATTTTGAGAAGAGGAAATCTTACATGACTATGGCTATCATTAATGCACATGTCTAACCTCTTCATAGTCATTGTAGCCTAATTAGCTAGGGTGATCTTATATTTGATGCATATTATTCTGTCTTTGAATTGTCTCATAGGACCAAACATGCATAGGGCTACACAGGCTGCAAATTTGGGCTGTGTTACATTTAAAATGCACATGCATATCTTGGTATGCTTTGTTTGAAGGACATAAAAAGTATTTTAAGAAATTTCGGGTTCGGGGCGCAGGCTCACGCCTGTAATCCCAGCACTTTGGGAGGCTGAGGAGGGCAGATCACGAGGTCAGGAGATCGAGACCATCCTGGCTAACACTGTGAAACCCCGTCTCTATTAAAAATACAAAAAAAAAAAAAAAAAAAAGAAAGAAAGAAAGCCGGTTGTGGCGGGCGCCTCTAGTCCCAGCTACTCGGGAGGCTGAGGCAGGAGAATGGCGTGAACCCGGGAGGTGGAGCTTGCAGTGAGCTGAGATCATGCCACTGCACTCCAGCCTGGGCTACAGAGCAAGACTCTGTCTAAAAAACAAACAAACAAACAAAACAAAACAAAACAAATTTCGAGAAAATGATGTATTAATAATGATATATCTGTGAGTGCAATACGTACACATACACATACATATTCATATACGAGTATACCAAAATGTATATACATGTTTATATTATATGTGCCTATATGTATTATAAGCATGTATACACTATATATATGTGTATGGATATGTGTGTGGGTGTATCTCCTGAAAGACTCAGAGAGCTTTCATAAGAGATTAAAAACAATATAAAAATATACTCCCTGCCAAAAGTATATTTTGAAAATTATCATGCTAGGACAATTAATCTAAATATTTTGATTAGATAATTATCTGCTATTTCTTCCATCTTTTGAGCGTGAATGAAAGTATAAATACAGATCATTTAGCACATAGCTAGTAGCAGAGAATGTGATCATTTCTATTCTATAGTACCTGCAGTTTTGTACAAAAAGCTCTTGATTTCACATTGATTAATTGTTCTTATCTTCCACCATAGGGTTCTTAATCCACTTTTTGTTGATTTTGGCTTTAGATTATTACTTGGTAGAGTTTACCACCTATCCAAACTCCCTGTAAGAAAAGCCTGCATTTTATGACTCTTCTATAGTTAGCTAATTTTTAAAATTTAGATCTCTTTCAAATTTGTCTTTATGCATGCAGCAAAATATGATTGGTCATCTTGACAGTTTATTGTGTTGTACTTGTGAAAAAGTTATTCCCTAAGTATTCCATCTTATAGTTGTATTTCTGTTTTATGACTTGATTAACAGCATCTCTCTTTGACCCATGGCTAAAACATACTTTTTCCACTAGTTCTAAGTTGAGTTTTTAGTATATCAATTATTGGTTTCAAGAGTTTATGAGTTTATGTTTCTCTAATCACATAATTTAAGGTGACAGCTTAAATTAAAATACTTTTTAAAGAAAATTATCCCAAAGAACATGATTAGGAGATTTGGAAAAGGGAAACTAGATTTAAAAAAGCAAATCCTATTTGTATTGTTCATCTAGGGACAATTGGGCAGAGCACGGTGGCTCAAGCCTGTAATCCCAGCACTTTGGGAGGCTGAGACAGGCGGATCACGAGGTCAGGATATTGAGACCACCCTGGCTAACCCGGCGAAACCCCATCTCTACTAAAAAATACAAAAAACAAAAACAAAAACAAAAGCAAAAAACTAAAAAAAAACAAACTAGCCGGGCAAGGTGGTGGGCGCCTGTAGTCCCAGCTACTTTGGAGGCTGAGGCAGGAGAACGGGGTAAACCCGGGAGGCGGAGCTTGCAGTGAGCTGAGATCCGGCCACTGCACTCCAGCCTGGGCGACAGAGCGAGACTCTGTCTCAAAAAAAAAAAAAAAAAAAAAAAAAATCTAGGGACAATTGGAATTCAACATCCTTTAGGACTATCTGAGGAACCAAAAATGGATCTCAGAATTGTCTACCTGACACATAGAAAAGAGTATTTGTCACTGACTCTTTTTCCCATTGATCAATAGTTATTCCCAGGGTTTCACATCCTTGCATTTTTAGGTTCGACAAAGGTTCCTGCGGAGACTAATGCAAAAAGTTTTACTCACCAGGAAGACATCTTTAAGACAGAAAGCTACAGATATCTGTTGCAGTTGAGGAAAGGTGCTGCTTCCAGACTATACTGAATTGAAACCTATTGCCAAAGCAATGGCTGGAAAAAAATGAAGGCTAAGAAAATATGAGATATTTATTAATTTCCTACAGCCTAGTTTCCTTCTTTTGTCCTTTAGATATACTCATTTCCCATATAAAATCCAATTTATTAATATATATGTATATATCTACATCTGTAATATATACATGCATGTATAAACATGTATATGTTCACATATACACACATGTGCATATATATACACACATATATGTGCAACTTTAGGAATGTAACAGAGAAGCATTTTTAAGTGTGGAATATACTGCTTCCAGTATGTGAGGAAGCCAACTATGCAATGGATCCATTTTTAGTAGTTATAATGTAAGGGGTTCAAAGGCTTGTCCTTTACTACAGACAATACATCCTAGTACCCCCAACTCACTGAACCCACAAAATTTCATGTGTGTGTATATATATGCACATATGACAACAATGCTGTTTTCACCTCCTCACCTTTTGTCCATTGTAGTACCTCTTTGCTATAAATTTGTTCCTTATTTCTGAGGGCTATTACATAAAATCATATACCAGTAATTAGACATTCCTTATAATTGCAATAGGGATGATGGCAGTCGTACTTTGTACACATAAGACAAGTAATTTCTGGAATTTATGATTCCCAGAAGTATGAATCTCTGTCTTTTACAGGATAGATATGTTCTATTATAATTAACCTGAGACTGAATGTTGGCTTGTTTCATTAAGGAGTAGCACCATATTGAGTAGACTGAGTTGTTTAACTGCTGACAGTTTGGACAATCAGCAGTGGCAGTAGCATGACCAGCATTTGTGAGAAGGTCAGCATCCTGTAAAGTCTATGTATAACTTCTATCACTGTATCAACTCTGTTTATAATACTATTATACAACCATTGGGTTGTGTAATAATAATAAAAAAAAGACTAGTTCATAACCACTGGCCTAGTTACATGTACTAAGTATCTACAATTATTTTTTGTAGGGATTTCCATAGATTTCACAGATCTCTCTGCCCACCTGGTCATTGAGTGATTCTTCTGCATACAGTATGAGATGTGTTTGCTTTCTGTCAATTAAATAGGGCCCTCTGTATATCTCTTTCCCATACATTCCTGCCCTGATATCAAATTTTTACCCTTTCAACTCCGAACAAGTCAGTCAATCCATTTACTATTTCCCTTGAGTCCATCTACCTCTGAATTTCAGGGAAATTCTCTCTCTATACAAACTAATTTGCTAAGAGCAGTACTTGCAGACCTATGGGAGATGTTCCCTTCCTTTCTGTCCTTCAGGTTAAAGCTGAGTGTCCTTGCTGTGTGGGATAGTCCATTTTTAGCAGCACAAGCCTATGGAGCCAACAAATTTATGCACCAGGTCCAAGATTCTTCTTCTTCTGTTGGTTGTTCATATGAAACTTGCCAAGAGTAAGTAGATGTGAGCTGATGTTGGAGCAACAGAGATCGGTGACTTGGGAGTCTGGAGTATCTGTTAATACAACTTACGCATTAGCCTCTGAACATTCTCAGGATCAGCACTAGATGCACCGACTCCATTATATAATTTCTGTAAAGTTTACCTGACTTTATGAGTGTGTGCTTCTGATAATATTTAGATCCTGATTGACAACTTTGAGCACATAATTACTTAACATCGAATAAATGTAATTGGTACCTCTCTGGGCCTTGCAACAAGCTGAGAACTTCATTCTTCATAGTGAGCCGTTCTCTACTATAAAGGACTCTTACCTCAGACATGTACTAAGTACGTAAAATTATTTTCCGTAGGAATTTTCATACATTTCACAGATTTTCCTTCATAACCTAGATGTAGGGTCCAGCCCTATAGGGCTTAGCGGGTGTTCTCCCCGTGTGCAGAGACTAGAAATTGTAATAAATAGACACAAGACAAAGAGATAAAGAGAAAATAGCTGGGCCCAGGGGACCACTACCGTCAAGACACAGAGACCAGCAGTGACCCCAAACGGTGTCATAATTACTGTCAATAAATATCAGTGGGAACACTGATATTTATTGCATAAAAGACAAGAGGGCAGGGTAAGGAGGGTAACTCTTCTATGTGATTGACAAGGTGAAGCATGTCACCTGATCACAGGGCAGGGGGCCCTTCCCTCTTAGGTAGGTGAAGCAGAGAGACAGAAGGCAGCATATGTCAACATTTTCTTCTATGCACTTATAAGAAAGATCAAATACTTTAAGATTTTCACTATTCCTTCTACCGCTATCTACTACGAACTTCAAAGAGGAACCAGGAGTACGGGAGGAACATGAAAGTAGACAAAGAGCGTTACCATTGAAGCACAGCACCACAGGGAGGGGTTTAGACCTCTGGATAAAGGTGGGCAGGCCTGGATAATATCCAGCCTTCCACAGGAATCTAGTGGAGCAGAGTGTTCCCTGACTCCTCCAAGGAAAGGAGACTCCCTTCCGCGGTCTGCTAAGTAACTGGTGTCTTCCCAAACACTGGCTTTACCGTTTGACCAAGGAGCCCTCCAGCGACCCTTATGTGAGTGTGGCAGAAGGCTCACCTCTTGCCTTCTAGGTCACTTCTCACAATGTCCCTTCAGCACTTGACCCTATACCCAATGGTTAGTCCTAGGTTATATTAGTAATTCAACAAAGAGTAAAATTAACTGCTAATGATTAATGTTTATAGTAATGATTGATAATTGTCCATGATCATCTCTATATCTAATTTTATTATGACTATTCTTATTCTAACTATTTTCTTTATTATATTGAAACAGTTTGTGACCTCAGTCTCTTGCCTCGGCACCTAGGTAATCCTCCGCCTATGCATAGAGATACTCATAGCACTATTAGATCTACTTTAGGAGATGGTCCAAGTGGAAGGGCTGCTTGTACCACAGCTTGAACTTACTAGAAAGTCTTCTATTTTTCTGAACCCTATTCAAAACTGGCAGCTTTAGAAATGTGGTAGTGAAGCATTTTTAATTGTGGAATATACTGCTTCCAGTATGCAAAGAAGCCAACCACGCAATGTATCTATTTTTTAGTAGTTATAAGATAAGAGGTTCAAAAGCTTGTTGTTACTACAGACAATACATCCTAGTACTCTCAGCTCAGTGAACCCATAAAATTTCATCAAAGTGTTATTATCTGTCTATGTGGATCTTAAGCATCCAGCGAAGATGCAACTTTCTGCTCACCGGGTGTGCTTGCTTAATGTCAACAAACAGTGTACCAGAATCATGTTCTGCAGAATTCTGAAATGACCAAGTTCTCTTTGGATAATGTGAAGGAGAATTAATATGGCCTAAGAGCAAAACAGTTAATATTCTCTTCTAGGAAACACAAAGTAGTTTAGATTTTCTTTGTGGATAAGGATTGAGAATACATTGACTTGATAAATACTATTTTTTATCATGTCCCAGAGACAAAACTCATGTGTTCAAGTAAAAATGCCATAAAAGGAACATATAATTCAAGGCTGAATAGAATTTAGTGAAGACTATGGTAGTCTAAAATAATCCGCCATAATTTATCTTATTCTTGAAGGATATATAACTGGATTGAATAATTACATAATAGAGAACCATCTTTTTATATTTTATTCATTGAATATGTCACTACTTTCATACATTATACAAGGGATAAAATATTTCTTCTATTTTAATACGATGGCTGGAAGGTGGGTGGATTAATTTTCACTTGAATGCTTCTATTGAAATTATTCTTACTTTACAGATCAGGCATAATATGAGGAGTCTGACAGGTGCCAAGTTTAAATATCCAATTCTGAATCTGGTGATTTGAAAGTAACTACCGAATCAAAGATTGAAACATATTGGACCTGCTGTGAAACAGACTTCAGTCAAGATTATTTTAATAATTTTAGTCATAATGGTATTTCAGCCCCTCTGATTTATTTGTTCTTAATCATATCTTGTATTCCAATGCCTTCTAGAGTTTAGGTATCCTCTTTCATAGCCTAAATGTTATAAATGTCTGAAAGTTATTTTTTGGTATAGTTTTGGATAAATGCTTATTTTTTAATCACTATGTTTGGTATTAATTCTCAAGGAAATCCAGCTTCTAGTCAACTGCACATTCATCCATCCCCTAGAAACACTATGTTCTATTAATTATTGCTCTGCTAATCAAAATGTGATATGTCAGCAGCAGTAGCATCATATGCGAACTTGTTAGAACTTCAGAATCTCAGGTCCCAAATCAGATATCTTGAATTATCATCTATATTTTTAAAAATATTCTCATATAATTTATATAATTTTTAAAGTTTTAAAATCACTATAATAGCGAATATCACAAATTTCTGTAGTTGAAAGCACCTGGGCTTCTATTTCAATCTTGCTGTCCATTAGAATAACTTCAACCATTTTTCTCAAATAATGAGTTCTGCTACTTAGAGTCTACTAATATGGAATTCTATAATTCTTAGGTTCCTGATTACTAAGAAGCTTAGTTCCATGGTACCATGCTCTAGTATCAACTTTGGCCTAAAGAGGAGAGCTACTCATGAGCTTTTTAAGACAATTGTTTCAGTGTGTTATTATAAATTCATTCTATTATTTTCACCTCTGTGAGTCTTTTGATTGCTTTCTCATCACTTAGGCAAGAAAATTCTAGCATTTACTGCAGGACATTTTCATGTGTTACATTTTAAGTAATTATTCCTAGAGTGTATTCCAATAAATTCCATGTTATTTAGTCAGAACTTTAAGTCCTGATTCACAAAAAATATCTCACATATCAACAAATGCCCTCCCATGTCCTTAGCATTGAACTGGAGATTCTAGCCAGTGCAGTAAGGGGAGTTAAGAAATCAAAGAGGATTCAGACATGTTTTAAAAGGAAATAAAGCTGTTTTTATTTGCAGACAACATGATTGTCATTTTAAAAACAAGTATGATTGTTAAAGTGCTACTAGAACTAACACATGATTTAAAAAACTATTAAGTGTAAAAGAACAATAAAATTGATTTTGCTTCAAAATATTAGCAACATTTACTGGGGGTCATATTTTAAAACAACACTGTTTATAATAAGACCAAAAATAATACATGTAAATAAACTTAAAAAAAAAAAAAAAAAAAAAAAACAAGTACAAGGCCTTATGTTTGAATCTATAAAACATAACGGGCGTAACTAAAGACTATCTAATTAAATAAAATATATACCATTAGGGTTTATATACCTTAAAGATAAATGAACTAAACTTTTTAATTTAAAGGCAGAGGCTGGCAGATAAATTTTAAAAACATATGAAACCAATACATATCGTCTACAGAAGACTCACTTTAGATCCAATTAAACAGATAGGTTGAGAGTAAAAGAATGAGAAAATATATTCAGTGCAAATGGTAACCATTTAAGAGCTAGAATGGCTAAACTAATATCAGAACAAAATAGACCTTAAGTTAATTTTTTTTATTTACAGGGGACAAGTTATATAATAATAAAATTCAAATCCATCTTGAAGATATAACAACTATGAACATATATACTCCAAAAAATAGTCTCAATGCGTATGAAATGTACATTGAGAGAGTTGATGGGATAAATTGTTCTGTGATAATAATTGGAAACTTTAATACCCCACTTTTCATAATGAGTAGGACTAAAGAGAAAAGTTAATAAGGAATAGAGGATTTGAGCAACAGTAAAAAACAAGTAGACCTAAAAGACATATGCACGGTACCATGCAAAAACAGAATACATTTTTTTAATTGCACATGGAATATCTTCCAACATAGATTACATATTAGGACACAAAACATTACTCCATAAATTAAAAAGTTTGAAATCTTACAAAATATCTTCTTTAGCTCAAATGGGATAAAAATAGATATCAATAAAATAAAGAAAGCTAGAAAATTAACAAATAGGTAGATTTTAAACCACACACTTTTAAACAACTAATAATTCAAAGAATAAATCACTGGGAAATTTAAAAAATACTTTGAGATGAATAAAAATGAGAATACAACCTACCAAAATTTATATGATGCAGTTGAAGTAGTGCTAAGAGGGACATGCATAGCTATAAAGGCTTGTATTAACAAATAAAAAAGAATTTTAAATCAATACTTACCTTTACAATTTAAATAACTAGAAAAATTACAAACTAAATACAAAATTATTTGAAGAACTAAAGTAATAAAGATTAGTTCAGAGTTAAATGAGGTAAAGAAAAGAAAAACAATTGAGAGAATCAACAAAATCTAAAATTAATTATTTGAAAAGATCATTAAAATGACAAAACAAGGTAGGTTAATGAAGGAGAGAAGAAAATTATTAAAATTATGTATGAAAATGAGGTTATAACTGACTTTTTAAAAATAAATGACAAAATAATACTATAAACAATTCTACAGCAATAAGTTAGATAATGTACATGAAATGGATGAATCTTTAAAATATACAAAAGTTCTAAATGAACTCTAGAGAAGATTAAAAATCTGAACATACCTACAAGTAAACAGATTGAACGAATCATCAAAAGCCTTTGATGAATAAAGGCAGATGAACATACATTTCACTCATAAATTTTACCATTGTTTTAATGGATAATTAACACAAATTCTTCTCCAACTTTCCAAAAAGTAGAAGATAAGGGAATGTTTACTATCTAATTCTATAAGGCTAGCATTACTTTGATACAAAAGACAAAGACATTTCAAAAAGAACACTGCAGAACAATAATGCTTATGAGTACAGACTCATAAATCCTCAACAAAATATTAGCAAACCAAATGCAGTAACATACTAAAATCATTAAACACCATAACCAAGTGGGATTTATTCCAAATATGCAAGATTTTTTTTTTTTTTAATGTTGATGCCTCCAACTTTAGTGCTTGTTCTTTTGATGTTATATCTAGGAATTCATTGCAAAATCACGAAAGCACAAGCAATAAAGCCGGAGAGCTCAACATACAAAATTAATCAATGTGACATACCACAGTAATGGACTAATATAAACCACATGATAATCTCGGTTGATGCAGAAAAATCATTTGAGAAAACCAGCATTCTATCATTAGTAGAAAACAATAACAACAACAGCAAAACCTGACAAACTGAGAATAGGAGTTAACTTTCCAAATCTAATAATGAGATGTAGGAAAAATCCATGGCTATCATCATACTCAATGGTCTAAGAGCTAAAAGTCTTTCTTTTAAATCAGGAACAACACAATGATGCCTGATTTTTACTACTTCTATTCAACATTGTGTTGGTAGTTATAACCAGATAAATTAAACAAGAAAAAAAGTAAAAATACATGTTGGGAAATAGAAGAAAAGACGAATAGCTAACTTATTCACAGATGACACGAATATATCTATTCCAAAAAATTCCAAACATTCCAAAGAATTCACAAAACTTGGAGCTAAGAAAACAAATTCAGCAGAGTTACATGATACAAAATCAACTCACACAGATAAGCTGTGTTTTTATAAACTAGCATGAATAATCCAAAAATGTTAAGTTCATTTACAGTAGTATCCAAAGAAATAAAATACCTCAGTATCAATTTAACCAAGAAGGTAAAAGACTTACACAGCATAAACTACATTATAATACTGAAAACAATGTTAAAAATTTGAAGAAATAGAAAAATATCTCATGTACATGCATTGGAAAATTAATATTATTAAAAGGGAAACACTACCAAAAGTGATTTACAGATTCAATATAATCCTACCCAAATCCAAATGACGTTTTTTGCATCAATGGAAAATGAATCAAAATTCATATGAAAAGGGACCCCAGAAAACTAAAGATATATTGAAAAAGACAAAGTTGGTAGGCTCACACTTCTTAATTTTCAATCTCACAACAAAGCTACAGTTATTAAAATGTTGTGGTATTGGCAACAAAATAGGCCTTTAAAATAGTGGAATATAATTGAAATTCCTGTAGGAATTTCATTCCTTTATGACAAATGATTTTTCACAAGGGTGGCACTACCATTTAAAGAGAAAATAATAGTCTCTTCAACAAATGTTGTTAGAACAATTGCAATTCCATATTCAAAAGAATGAAGTTGTGTCCTTACTTGACACCATATATAAACATCAACTTAAAATGAATTTATAAAAATAAATTTTAAGGGCTAAAACTATTAAACTTTAAGAAGAAAACATATGAGTGAATATTTATGACCTTGAATTCAATAATATATTCACAGATAGTGTATAATAAAAGCACAAGAAACAACCACGATATATAAATTTGGTTTCATTAACATTAGGAACTTTTGTGTATCAGAAGGCATTATCTAAAAAGTGAAAGGGCAATTTCTGAAGTGGAAAAAAAAAAAGATATGCATATATCTCATAAAGGTCTAGAATTCACATTATATGAATAATGTATGCATTTCAACAGCAGATATAAAAACTAAATTAAAATTTGGCAATGCAATTTCAAAGACATTTATTCAAAGAAGATTTCAAGTGATCAGAAAATGCATATACATGCTCAACATTATTAGCTGCAAGAAAATGCAATGCAATCACACAATGAGATACCACTTCAAACCCACTAGGAACATTATAAATAAAACAAAATGGAATGTAAGCGTTGAAATGGAACACTTGCAGTTTTTTGGCGGAAATGTAAAATTGTACAGCCACTGTGAAAAACATTTTGGCAATACCTCAAAAAGTTAAACCTAGACTTACCATATAATCCGACAATTTTATTTTTAGTTTTATACCCAAAATAATTAAAAATAGGTACTCAGACAAACACTTCAACACTAATGTTTTTAGCTGCTACATTTTTTTTTTTTTTTTTTTTTTTTTTTTTTTTTTTTTTTTTTTTTTTTGAGACATAGTCTCGCTCTGTTGCCCAGACTGGAGTGCAGTGGCATGATCTTGGCTCACTGCAAGCTCCATCTCCTGAGTTCACCCCGTTCTCCCTGCCTCATTCTGCAGGGTAGCTGTAAACAACATATTTCTAAATAACACATTTATCAAAAAAATAAAAAGACATTTCCAGATAATTCTAAAATATTTTGAACTAATAAAATATAATTAAAATTTATCAAAATTTATTGAATGCAGCATAAGACATGCTTAGAGGAAAATGTGTAAATTGAATGCATATATTTGAAGAGAAGTAAGACCAATAGTCTAAGATTTCACCTTAGGGAACTAGATAAATAAAAGCAATTTAAGAAATAGAAAATAGTAAAAATTAGAGCAGAAATCAATACATTAACAGCAGGAAAACAAATGTCTTACTCTACAGACATCTACAGACATTGAAAGGAAAATAATGCAATATTATAAACAACTTTACTACTCCAGATTTTATAACTTAAATAGATCAATTCCTTGAAAGTCACAAACTAACAAAATCATGAAAGAAGTAAAAATAGCCCTAGATCTATTTTTAATTGAATCAATAATTTGTAACCTAACAAAAAAGAAATCATAAAATTCTAGGTGGATTTATTGCTGAAGTATACCAAATATTTAATGGATAAATCATACCTATTTTTTGTACAATCCCTTCCAGAAAACAGAAGCAGAGGGAACATTTTCTAATTCACTTAATTAGGTCAGCAGTACCCTAATATCTAAATCAGATAAAGACATTACAAGAATGAAACACGTAGACCAATACCTTATGCACATAGGCACAAAAGTCCTTAACAAAATACTATCAAATTAAATACCACATTTATAAGATGATTTATTTAACTTGATTATTTGGGATTTTTTCAGACATAAAAGGCTGGTAACTCAACAGTTACAAATGAATGAATGTAATATCTACTTTATCATTAAGCTAAAGAAGATAAGTCATTTAATCCTATGAACAGAAGCAGAAAAGCAATTGATAAAATCCAACACCCATTTTTGATAAAATCCATAGCAAACTGAGAATAGAGAGGACTTTCTCAACTCGATAAACAATATCTATAAAAATTTTGGAACTAATGTTATACATTATAGTGAGAATCTGATATGTTTTCTCTAAGATTGAGAACAAAGCAAGAATGTCCTCTCATAGCACTCTCATTCAACAATGTAGTACACCTGTTTTATTTCCAAGTTTTGAAAATAAATTAAATGTTCATATTTTGATCAATTCTTTGGGATTTTCTACATAGAAAATCATACCATCTGCAAGTACAAGCAGCTTTAGTTTTTCGTTTCTTTTCCAATCAGAATGCTTTTTATTTTATTCCTTCTTTTCCTTATCATTTTATGTAAGATTTCTAGTACAGTGTTCAAGAACTAAAAGACTCAATATGTTTAAGATATTGATTTTTATTATCTTGATCTATAGATTCAATGCATTCCCACCCAAAATCCCATCAAGCTGATGTGTTAATATTGACAAACTTATTTCAAAGAATATGTGGAAAAGCAAAACTCATAGAATAACCAAAACAATAATAAAGAACAAAGTTGGAGGACACACTATACTCCACTTGAAGACTTAATGTGAAGCTACAGTAATCACATAAATTAATTGAATAGGATAAAGAGCAAAAAGGGAGGATCTCCAAGATGCGTAATCAATTGATTGCTAACAAAGGTTCAAAGGCAATACGATGGTGAAAGAATAGTCTTTTCAACAAATTGTGCTGGAAAAATTGTTGACAAGTATGTAAAATTTGTCTCACACATAGACACAGAATTTACATATTTTACAAATATTAACTAAAAATGATTTAAAGACCCAAATATAAAAATAAAAATAATAAATCTCTTCTGGGAGAAAATATTGTAGAAGATCTGTATTTTAGTTTTTTGATAAGTTTCTAGATACAACACCAAAAGCACTATCAATGAGGGAAAAATTAAGTTGGAAAATTTAAAAATTTAAAAAGTTTTGTTTTACAAAAGACAATGTTAAAAAAAGTGAAACACCAAGAAATAGTAGAAAATATTTTCAAGATACATATTTGATAAAAAGTTTGTATCTGAAATACACAAAGAACTTTCACATAGAAAAATAAGAAAAAAATGAAACAACTTAAAAATGGGCAAAGGATCTGAATAAGCACAACTACAAAGAATATATATAGATGACATCTAGACATGTAAATAGATTACAATATCATTTGCCATCTTAGAATTGCAAATTAAAACAACAATTTAATACTAGTATACGTACCTATTAGGATGGCTAAAATTTGAAAAACTGACAACACTGAATGTTGGCAAGGATGCTGAACGATAGGAACTCCCATTCACTCCTGCTAGGAATACAATATTGTACGGCTCCTTTGGAGAAGGGATTGAGAGTTTCTTATGAAACTACAAAATCTTACCGTATGATCAGACAACTGAACTCCTAAATATTTATATAACTAATTTTAAAACATATATTCACACAAAAACCTGCATGCGAATGTTTGTAGAATCTTTATTAAAAATTGTCAAAACTAGAAGGATCAAATATGTTCTTTAATAGGTTAGTGGATAGACAAGTATGGTGAATTCATACAATAGAATATTATCCACTAATAAAAATAATAAGCTATTAAATCATTCAAAGACATAGATAGGCCTTAAATATATATTGGTAAGGTGAAAGAAGCAAGTCTGAAAGACTGCTACGTGCATCCAACAAATTATGAGACATTCTAGAAGAGGTGACATAATGATTATATTTAATGCTGTATCCTGGATGGAATCCTGGAACAGACAAAGAACATAAGTGAACACTAAGAAAATCATAAGAAGAAGATATGGATCTTAGTAAATAATAATGTATCAGTATTTGTTGATTAGTTGTGATAAATGTACTATACTTGCTGAAGAGGTTTAATAGGGGAAACTAGGTATGTGGCATATGAGAATGTTCTTTCTTATCTTTGCAAATTTTCTTTAAATATAAAATACAAAAGGTTATTTAAATAACCCACATATTATAAATAAATATGAATTACATTATTATGCCTTAAGCTGCTGTAAAGGATTGTTTTTCCCATGGATTTTCCATCAGTGTATTTAATATTCATAGAAACACTCAAGATTATCCATGTTCTCTGCAGTGGGAGGCAAATGTCAGTGAATAGTAACTAAATTACTAAAATGATAAAATTTCCATCTTAATGTGTGATTATGATAATAATAAGTATTATTATTGCAACTATTTTGAGTTTACTGTATGCTTTATCATTCTAATTAATTTATACTATAATATTATCACTGATTCACTAGAACAGCTGTATGAGTTACAGTATTGATACCTTCATTAAAACAGTTTTTTAAATATATAAAATTTGTACATTTTTATGGGGTACATGTGACATTTTGGTGTATGCATAGAATATGTAATGATCAAGTCGGGGTACTTAGGGTATTCCTCACCCAGCATATTTATCATTTCTATGTGTTGGGAATGTTTCAAGTCCTCTCTTCTAGCTATTTTGAAATATACACTATGCTGTTATTATAGTCACTCTACTCTGCTATTGAATATTGGAACTTATTCCTCCTATTTAACTATATTTGTACCCATTAACAAAACCCTCTTCATCACACTTCCTCCCAACACACACACACACACACACACACACACACACACACACACACACATCCCAGTTTCTGATTATTATTCTATTCTCTACCTTGATGAGATAAACCTTTTTAGCTCCCACATACGAGTGAGAATATGCAATATTTGTCTTTTTGTGCCTGGCTTATTTCACTTAACATAATAAACTCCAGTTTCAACCATGTTACTGCAATTGACAGGATTTTATTCATTATTATGGCCAAGAAGTATTCAACTGTGTATGTATACCATATTTTATTTATCCATTCATCCATTGATGGACACTTACGATAATTCCATAGCTTTGCTGTTGTGAATAGTGCTGCAACAAACAGAGGGGTGCAGGAATACCTTTGATACCCTGTTTTTCTTTCCTTTTAATAAATACCCAGTAGTGGGATTGCTGAATCGTAGGGTAGTTCTATTTTTAGTTTCTTAGGATATCTCCATATTGTTTTTCATAATGTCTATACTAATTTACATTCCCAAAAAAAGTGTATGAGAGTTCCCTTTTCTCTGCCTCTTTACTAGCATGTTGTTTTTAATGGTTTTAAAATAATAATCATTTTAACTGGGGTAAGATTATATCTCATTTTGGTTTGGACAGGTATTTATCTGATGATTAGTGATGTTGAGAATTTTCTAATATATTTGTTGACCATTTATATCTTCTTTTGAGAAATATCGATTCATATCCTTTGCCTACTTTTTAATGACATTGTTAGTTATTTGCTATTGAGTTCCTTACATATTTTGAATATTAGTCCCTTGTCAGAAGACTAGTTTGCAATTTTTTTCCATTCAACAGATTGTCACTTCACTCCATTGTTTCCTTTGCTGTGCAGAAGCTTTTTACTTTAATATAGACCAATAGAGCAGAATAAAGAACCCAAAAATAAATCCACTTTTTTATATAAATTTTTTTTTAAAAAAAGATGCTGAGAACATCCACTGACAAACAAACACCCTTTTTAATAAATGTTACTGGGAAAACTGGATATCCATACGCAGATGTATATCTTGCATTATATATAATGTATTATATATAATATAAAAATCAACTCAAAGTGGATTAAATACCTAAATATAAGATACAAAACTATAAAGCTACTAGAAGAAAACATAGAGGACATACTACAGGATATTGGTCTATGCAAAGATTTTATGGCTAGGACTTCAAAAGCATAGGCAACAAAAACAAAATAGGCAAATGATACCCTCATTTTACAGAAAATGAAGGGAGCCACTGGGAACTTAAACATTATGTACCTATCAAGTAGCAAGTCATGTAAGATGTGTTAGCATCAGACTACTATGAAAAATTTCTTTAGAAAACTCCTTTGATAAAAATATTACAACTAAATGACTGGCCAGAATCGGTGGCCCTCTGTTTATAGAAATCACTTTTTCAGTAACTTGAGGAGTGGCTTAGGTTTCAGGAATGTACACTTTTTGAAACATGACCTCAAGTCTACTATAGAATTCATGAAAAATTGTTCTTTTGAGTATGTGTTCATGTGAGGGTTTGTTCAGTCATGGCAGGATGACTATTAAAGGCTATGCTAAAAATCAGAAATATTAATTAGGTAATGGACATACAGAGCTTAGGTGTGTGGTCAGGACAGAAAAAGTGTTTTGAAATTTTTCTACCTGTAACTGAACACATGATGTAAAATATATTTTCCAGAAGAGGAAAAAAAAAAAAAAAAAAGTAGAGAGCCACTCTCAGCATCTTAGTTGAAAACAACACTAAGAGTGGAAGGAAGGCATATATAAATACTATGGCAAAAAAGTCGGTGATAGCTAAAAAATTTAGAATAAGAAGCAATGGAGAAACTGACTTTCAGGGTGGAATAAAAGCGTCCATATTTCTAATACTTCAAAGACGATAAGAAAAGAAAACTACTGCTGTAGTTAGCTTTGTCATGCTCATTTGGGTTAAGGTAAGGAAAGGATGAGGTAACAGGCTCTGAAAAGGTGGGAATAATGTAAGCCATTCTTTTGAGAATCCAGAGTATGAAAAGATTGTTAAAATTCAGTAGCAGAAAGGAGGCAGAGATTAGAGCAACTTCAGCCCATTTAATTTATAACTAAAGCTTGTGATTGTTGTTATGTAACTCATCCTTAAGTATCTTGACTTCATTTACATAAACACTATTGACCTGGGGAGAGAAAACTTTATATTCAGTACAATGCTAGCAATATGAAAAGACTACACATTTGCCACAGTTGAATTTTAAAAGAATTTTTAACTCAGCTATCCTTCGAGAAACAAGTGAGTCCTAACCTCCCTTACATCCCTGTCAAATTGAAGTCTGGAGCTTTTATGATATTTATAAGGGTGTCTTCCACCAGAAACAATAATATTGTTGGAATTACTGAATCTATTAAATGTTATCCTAACATTTTCTTATGTAGGCACATCAAGGGAAAGCATTAAAAATTACATTATAAAACTGCACAATTATAATATTTGTAGAACTATAAAAGAAAAAGAAAGGTTTATGTTACAAATTGGTTCTGTCTTTTTGTGTCTTAGGAACTGGCCTAAAGGGCCTTATGCATAATTACTTCAAATTTGTATTCTTAAACTTCTAATAATTCAGTGGCTAGAAACAGCATTCCATTTAGATTCTGGTGTTGGTGGTAATGTTACATCTTGTACTTTCAAAATATATCAGCATGAATTATCTCTGCTTGCATCTTGACAAAATCATTTTAAATACTTATGTCTGGAAGGTAATGTTAACCATGTCTGTGCACAACTAGATAATGATCACAATAAAGTGCCCCAGAGTTAAATATTTTATTTTGTTCTCTGTTAAGGAAACCCAAAATAGAAAGTCTCAAAAAATGTAATTGAAATATTTCAAAGCCAATTTCCATTTCCAATGGATTATCTTATCTATCCAAATCAATGTCAATTGCCTAAGAAAATCATTTGTATCCATTTCTTCAACAGAATCATAAACTTGCACTGTTTTACTATAACTTACATATCACTTTCTTTTAAATTAATAAGATGATGAGTTTATTCCCCTCCACTTCACAGAAACATTTAATTAACTCATCTTACCCAAATTATCTTGAGAAGTTTCTAGGTGAAGTGTTTCTAATATCCTCATTTTCTATCATATTCTATATTCAGCACTTTTATATGTTTATGCACACAATCGATGCTCCATTAATCTTGATAATAAGAGAGAAAAAATCAAATGCCATTTTTTATGATACATTCTTTTGTTCAAATGTTAGGGTTCTTAGAAATTTTGTCATTAAAGTATATTGTTTTTGTACTATTAATTGTACAAATACATATTCCATGTAATTTTTATGGTTTGCAAAACATCCAAATATATTTTTCCTGCATTAGTAACAAAATATATATAAAGTATAATTACGTTACTATGGCTAAATTTATATGGCTTTAATTTATATATTAAAACTCAGACTGATCTTTGACCCTTTTCATTCTTCTGTATTCACTATATCCACATATTAACACATCTTGTTGGAACTTCATTCAAAATATGTTAAAAATTATCTCATATCTTTTCAACACATCTGTTGTTTACCCTGACCTAGGCCACCATTAATTCTCAGTGAAATTACCGCAATAGTCTCATTACAAGAATAAACAACAGATTTTAGCCAGTAAATGGGACAAGAAAAATAAACTAAAAGTATAAAGACGAAAAAAATCAAAAAGTAAGATAGATTTCATTTAAGATGACATGCTTACGTTATATTAATCTTTAGAAATACACTAAATCTCTTTCTTCCCAAAACACAGCATAACAAAAGACTAGAGCTCATAAGCAAGGTCTAGTGTGACAGGTTCCCCCCTGGGTTACTGAAGGGTGTAGGCCCGCTGCTTGAACCTTAAAGGCCAGTCAGTGGGTCAAGGCCATGGGCTCTCAGGGACACCAGTCACTGGATTCTTAGGGACGCCAGGCAAGAAGCAATTGTCCCTGAGAACCGAAACATCCCAGTGAGTAGCTGAGAGCCTACCAAGGAAAACAGTCCCATCTCACACACACACAGTAGGCAAAAAGCCAGCAAATTAGCTTGAAAGCAGCTTAAAGATGAAAAGCGGAGGGACTCTTTAAAGCTGCCTGGCTGCTGCCCAGAAGTCTCCCACATGTAAGTATTAACCAACTCACCAAACCAGACTTGTCTGACTCATCTTTTGGTCTCCTTCCAATTTGGGATGGGGAGTCTTCCAATTTGGGACGGGGAATGTTACAATCCCAAGTTTTTCTCATAACACAAGGTTGGTAGAGCTACAGAATACACTACTAATGTGCATAATCAATTGAATTTCTATGTCCTCACAAGAAACAACCCATAACTTAACAAAGTAACTCAATTAAAAACATCAATAATGATAAAACAGTTTTAAACAGTTTTTTTCTTTAAATGGAGACCTGCAGCGTTGAAAATTACAACACATTGCCTAGATATATTAAACAAGAGGCATACATGGAGAAAAATACATTGGTTGAAAGTCTTAATAATTTTGAGATGGCAGTTCTCTAAACTGACGAAGAGATTTAATGAAATTCCTATAAAAATCCCAATAGCACTTTTTTATGGAAATTAACAAACTGATTAAAAACTATATATAAAAATGCAAATGATTTAGACCAAACTGAAAAGAAAAATTATTGAAAATCAAGAACTTACACTTTCAGGTTTCAAATATTCTAGGAAACCTAAATAATCAAGATGCTGTGATACTGACATTAGGACAGACATATAAAACAAGGGAACAGACTAGACATCGCAGAAATAAATGTGACATAAACCCATTAAAAGATGCTCACCAACATTGGTCATTAGGTACATGCAAACATACATATACAAACACACACACGTAATTAGACACATCTACACACTTACTACAATTTTTATTAAAACTAATGACAAAAATCAAATATTACAGTTGTGTAGAAACTAGAGCCCTCATACATTGTTGGCAGGAACATAAAATAATACAAACATTATAGCAAACAGGGTGGCAAATTATATATCCTCATGACAAGAAAAAAATTAAAAATCACTTATATGAGAAAAGATTGTAGGACAGCAGTGCGCAGTTACTCTCTTGCCCAAGGGATGTGCTAACTTTTCAACTGTTTCATATTATGCTCTGTGGGAATCTTTAACATACTGATACTCCACAGAACATCACACAGGCGATATATCAATGATAACATATTCATCAGAATGACTTAACTACAAGTTAACATCCAATTACAATGAATGTTAACAGTAAGACCCATGTTCACATGGAGGGGATAAAGTCTGAAAAAAGTGGTTTCCCCCATTTGTGAAGATTTCAGGAGTTCAAAGATCTGAATCATATTGCAAAACCCCTTCTAAGATTAAAACAAATAAAGTATTGTACTGTATCTCCCTTTGTCTCCAAGAAAGACAGCTAGTGCTGCTTTTCTTTTCCAGTTAAGGTATCACTATTCACGTATCCTGTCCCCTTAGGTCAGGTCTACCTGACATTAAATGGTGATACATTTCTTCACTCAACTACTGTTCATTTTCTTACTAAAAATATAGTGGATAAAGTAAATTTTTAAAATTTTTCTTCTATATAAGATCAAAAAATCTTGAGAAAAATCTATAAATTATAATCCTTACTCTCCAAATTTTGCAATCTCAGAAAGGTTGCTTTAAAACAATATTTAACTAATGTCTAACCCAATAGCTGACTCCTTACTATATATAACTATTACAATAGCTAACATTATAATAAACCCCTTCCTGGATTTCTACACTTCACCAAACTTCATCTCTATCATGAACCCAATCATTTGAGTTGCATCACTTTATTAACATAGGTATAATGTGCAGTTTCAAAATATACAACTTTCTAAAAAACGATAGTCTGGGCTGAGCATCGTGGCTCATGCCTATTATCCCAGTATTTTGGGAGACCAAGTCTGGTGGATTGCTTGAGCTCAGGAGTTAGAGACCATCCTGGACAACATGGTGAAAACCTGTCTCTACAAAAATTAGCCAGATGTGTTGGTGCACAACTGTAGTCTTAACTACTCAAGAGGCTGAGGTGGGAGAACAGATCATTTGAGGCTGGAAAATCAAGGCTTCAGTCAGCTGTGATTGCACCACTGTACTCCAGCCTAGGAAAAACAGTGAGACCCTTTCTCAAAAGAAAAGGTATTCTTATTTTCCTCTTTTTAAAAGAAACATCTTTGAATCATTGCAAAAGTAGGATTTTTAAGAAGATCTCACATGAACTTTCCATCTTTTTCTATTATCCACTACGGCCCTTTCTTAGAAAAGATTGGCCTTTCAGATTCAATGTGCATTTGGATTTATGCATTTTGAAAACGTGTGCCCCTAGAACAGATAACTACACGCCCCCTTTTCCAGGAGTATAAATTTTCCAGAAAATTTAGGAAAATATGTTAATGTGTAATTATTCAGATATATTATTTAAGGTATTTACATTAATGTTAAAGTTAGACTTCAAATACATGTTACATTTATTAATGTTACTTTGAGCTACAGCCTCTGACACCAGGGAAACAAGCACACTATTCTCATTGCACATCTAAAATCAAAGTTCCTGAAGTAAATTTTACATACCTGTCTGTAGTATGAACAAAAATCTAGTACTTTATGTTAGTTTCTCCTTTTGGGGTGAAAAGTATTACGGTGTGATTCCAAGAGCTTATGATGTGTGTTCATTACCTGGATATCCATACCATATCCAACTGTAATAAGTACATTTCCATCAAGTTATATATAGATGTCTACTAATTATTACATAATAAACATTGGAGAGTCTTTGTGCTACTAGCACAGGCTGTAAAAAGTAATGTGAAAGTCTGCATAAAATGTGATGCATTTTATACAAAGACAGGCCAGAATACATAGGCTTCTATTTTCAAAATTTGTCTTCTGGCAATGTTGATACATTTGTACCATTACATCTCTCAGGTAATTTTCAAGCATTTGCCTTTCTTTGTTATATAGATCTTCTCTTTCTAAAGGGATCAACTGGGATTAGATTTTTATCCTACTGCTAAAACATAAAGCAAAAAGGCCAAAAGTGATCTTATCTTTTCAGAGAAACGCACTTTAATAGCAGCAGCAGGTGCCTCTCTTTTCTGAGCTTCCCTTCACCTGAATGTGGTTCTGGTACTGAAAGGTATAGTATTTATTTTTTACGTAACATAGCCCTAATGTAAGCCAATTGCCTATCATGTGCTGTTACAAAGAAGTATTGATCCATTTTCCTGTTGAAGGAAAAGTTGCTATTTTTGGACTTATTGAGAGATGATATGTGGAATTCTAGTTTGATGCCTTCCTAAGGGATTTAAAGGTGATTTTTGCTTTAAAAGAGCAGAACAATATATATATATTTTTTTTTTTAATGAAACGTTTACTTGCTGGCTAAATCATAGATATTTTATTACTTAGCAATATTGTCTGTTTTTCTCTTTATTATAAAGACTCCTACATATATAATTATCTTGTTTGCTCAGAGG
Organism: Piliocolobus tephrosceles; assembly: GCF_002776525.5. Lineage (NCBI taxonomy): Eukaryota > Metazoa > Chordata > Mammalia > Primates > Cercopithecidae > Piliocolobus > Piliocolobus tephrosceles. Next base: position 114,476,459 of record NC_045440.1, on the reverse strand, counting down.
TATATTAATAAAGCAAAAAGGTATGTGTTAAACTAAAACTCAATGGTTTGAGAAGAAATTTCCTGACACAGTAGTTGAACAAAAGTCTTAGATTGTTCCATCTGAGCTTTCATAGATTACATGTTATTCTTATTATGAGTTTGTCATAAATGAACCTTGTAGTACTAGGGTGCTTTAGTTTACAGAGTCTAATGAGTTTGTAACACAATAAGAATGGAAATCTTCTTTTAAAAGTAGTTTATGTTTTAAAAGCACATCCTATCCTTTTATGATGTCATAGAGTTTAACAAAAATTTTATTAAAATTCACAAGGTTAAAATACGTTTATTAATTTAACAGTCTACTTTGATTCTGATAAGAGAAACTAAAAATTGTGACAATCCTAGGCAAAATGTACAGTAAGCTAAGTCAGATTTTAATGTAACCCCAAGTAGCTAATTTTCTTAGAACCCAAGAGTTAGCATAATATATTACTAGCATAAAAATTACAGGATTATTCTAGAAGTGCTGTTGTTTCTGGACCATGTTGGGGATTTTATTTCTAGTATTCCTACCATCAATTTTTACATTCATTCTGAATCTGTTTGGGTGACTGTGATTGTTAGTGCCAGTAGGTGTGTGCTAACTAGTAATATTGGAAGATGCTTTATCTTAAAGTAATGTAACTCTGCTATAGAAGAATAGTCTGTCCTCCAAAGAATTAGTGTATTATTATTAATAACTTTAAAATATTAAAGACATTCTCTTCTCCCCAAATGTCAGTATCAAACATCGTTTACTTCCTTACATCTTAGTTTCACATGCATTATCTCTAATTTTATAGCAAGTTTGAATTAGGCAGAGTCATTAATATCCTATCATTATAAATGATCATAGAGAGCTTTATTAACTTGCTAAGGTTTATACATCTAGTAAGCAAACAGTCAAGAATTAACATTTGGATTTTCTGATTTCTTGCCCAATGTGCCTTTCACGGTACCATGCAATATTTCAAATGAAGAATCACTGTTGTTGACTGTCCAAGATTAAATATGAATGAGAAATAAAAATAACCATAGAGGATGAGGGTGATAGTTTAAAAGTAAGTAAAATATTTTTATCTCTAAAAAGCTAATGAAGGAATACTATAAAAGTAACATTAGTAATTATTATATCATAATAATTAATATGTATATAATGTATCTTCTGTATGTATTTAGTATAAGTAAAATTTGTAAACTTACTTGGAACAAAATTTGAAGTTAGAGTTTAGACTTAATAGAAAATTTGCATGTTTTATATTGCTGTTGAAGACAATTTTTACACAAAACCTTTCCCAATCCTTTTTCTCGCTTCTGCCTGCCAAGCAAACTGAAAAACCAAAAGTCCACTTTCTCAGTTTCCTTTACTTTCACGGAAACCAATCGATGAGAAGTGAACAGAAGTTGGCTAATTAAAATTAAATTTAAAAAATAATATTATTATAAAAAGAAACAAAGGTTACCAAAGCAACCTTTCTCAGTTCTTCCATGATCCGATGGAAGTGAACAGATGACTACAGCCACAATAGTTTTGAGGAATATTAACAGAAGAATCATAGACATAAACTTAAAGGTGGTTGAACCATGAAACCAACATAAGCAGCATCTACTGTCAGACTTGTTATAACAGGAAAATAAAATCCTATATCTATAATATAATTAAGTTAGGTTTTTCCCTTACTTACCAGAGAATGAATGCCTAAGCATTTCAATTGTTCTTAAAATTTACACTTGAAAAACAGTAGATGGAAGTTACATTCTTTAAAACGAAAGTAAATATCGCCGGGCTCACGCCTGTAATCCCAGCACTTTGGGAGGCTGTGGCGGGTGGATCACGAGGTCAGGAGATCGAGACCATCCTGGCTAACATGGTGAAACACCGTCTCTACTAAAAATACAAAAAAAATTAGCCGGTCGTGGTGGCGGGCACCTATAGTCCCTGCTACTCGGGAGGCTGAGGCAGGAGAATGGCGTGAACCCGGGAGGCGGAGCTTGCAGTGAGCCGAGATGGCGCCACTGCGCTGCTGCCTGGGGGACAGAGCGAGACTCCATCTCAAAATAAATAAACAAATAAATAAATAAAAAGGAAACTAAATATCATCTGTGGGCTTTTATGACATTATCAAAGGTGAAGATGAATATAAAACCAAAGTTAATATTTTGATAAGTGCTTTGTTTTAAATTTGAAAGGGGCCGTGTCAGTCTAATTCTTCCTCTCCTTTTAAGTTTAGTGACTGAAGAGCCAAAGAGCTGGCAAATGTACTTTGATATAAGCAAACATTACCACCCAAACATTATTTAAGTTGTAAATGAAAGAAATTCATTTCTCATTGATTGCTCTTTCAGAAAACAGAGGCATTGGAAAACTGCAAGCTTCTGTATTGCAATTAAAATGGTGAACATACAGCAATTATGTAGTAGCTAAGAGTATTAACAGCAAAGCCTTATTAAATTACATATAGGAAATTATTCTTAGAAGAAGCAAATTATGACAAAAATGATGTATTTCCTGAAGTTTTGTCTACTTTTCAAAAAAGTACTATTTTCCTGGATGATATCTGATACTCTTATTACTTGGTTTCAACTACTCACTTTATGTTGGATATTCAAATTACATATTTGTAATTTGATCACCAGTTCTAAATTATGTTCCTAAAAACTTAGTACATATCTTCCAACTCATGTTAACTTCTCTCAAATGCCTTTTGATTATCATGTACCATGAAAGTATTTGTTCTCCTGTATTTTCTACCATATTTTAAGGTACTTTTACCTCCACAGCAGTCAATATTTAATCCAGATCCAGTCTTTTCATTGTATTTGATTATATTTCCAGTGTCTCTCAACATTCTGACCTCTTATTCATTTTCACTGTCATTTTAGTTCTTCATTATCTTACATGGACTACTAAAATAGCAGTAGAAGAGCTTATTTCCCTACTTGCAATCATTCCATTTTCTATACTGCCTCTTTCCTCAATATGTGTCTATTTTTGTAAAACCTCTTCAGTAGCTTCACAGCGGCAAGCAAACTCATTACAGCAAATAAGGCCATTCACAATCTGGCTCTATCTATATACAGCCTTACGTCCTGTTCTTTCCGTAACCAAAGCTATGCATTGTACAGAGAAAACCACATGCTAGCCGATGAACACACAATTATTTTTCCTGACTCTTTTATTTTGCTCATATTTAAGTGCCCTTTCACCTGCTTCCACTTGTGGAAGCCCTATTCATCATATAAGACATAGGCCAAAGTGTGATATCTACTGATGCAACTCCCTGATTTGATAAAACAACAAATTGCCTGGTAAAACTCTGCCATAATGTCATCAGAAGAATTGTCTGAATCAGCTTGCTATAAAGAAGAGGAGCCAACAAGGATTCTCTTCTACTTGAATGCATTTTACTGGGAGATTTCATGGTAGTGATTTCCTTTGCCCTCATAAAATCTGAACTTATTTGTAACTTCACATATTGTATTTTAATTAATGTCAATTATGTTTATCACCTCTGAGAGCCTGTGAAGAGACAGTTTCATATACTTTTTTATTTAAAAACTTGCTCTACACAGTGTCTGACAAAATGTAGATCCACAGTCAATGTGTTCAAATACTATAAAAAGTCAATGAGACTAAAATTGAGATAGTATGGTTGATACTATGATTAATTCACTGAATAATTCTTGTTTTAACTTTACTATAATGAAGCTTGTTGGGTATAAACATGTAGGATAAAAATTTTAATGGATTATTTATGATTTTTTGAAGTTTGCCCATTATGTGTCTTTTCTTCCAACAATTGCTCAATTGATTGTAATAAACATTATTTTTTGAACATAAAAAACAAAAAATATATATATACACTGATTACTACCTGGCACCAAAGTGTGCGATGCGGGTTATATGGCAATAGAAAAGCTACATTCCCTGACATCATTTGTAATTCTACACATACACACCTCATAGAGTGTTAGTGGGTATATTTTTCTTAAATTTAATTTTTTCTACAAGTTCTAATACATTGTATTTGAAAAATATAAAAACCTAAATTTGGGAAAAGATGGTTTTGACCAGAGAAATGTGGAAAGAAGTGATATATGCTTTCTGATGCCTGAAAAATTAGAATTGGAACGTTTGCTTAGTCCTGGAAATGAAAAGCATATGCTGAGCCTCACAGAACGCTGTATTGCTAGATTTAAACAATTTTGGCCAAAATATTCTTCCCAGGTTTTCATATCGGGTTTTTATGGTTTGAAGTCTCACATTTAATCCATCTTGAATTAATTTTTGTATATGGTGGAAAGTGAGAGTCTAGTTTCAATCTTCTGTATTATGTCTAGCCAGCTATCCCAGCACCATTTATTTATTTATTTATTTATTTATTTATTTATTTATTTACTTACCTACTTTCTTTTTGAGACGGAGTCTCGTTCTGTCCCCCAGGCTGGAGTGTAGTGACGCGATCTCGGCTCACTGTAAGCTCCGCCTCCCAGGTTCTAGCCATTCTCCTGCCTCAACCTCCCCAGTAGCTGGGACTACAGGTGCCCGCCACCGCGCCCTGCTAACTGTTTGCATTTTTAGTAGAGACAGGGTTTCACTGCCCAGCACCATTTATTGCATAGGGATTCCTTTTCCATTTGCTTGTTTTTGTCAACTTTGTTGAAGATCAGATGGTTGTAGGTCTGTGGCTCTATTTCTGAGTTCTCTATTCTGTTCCATTGGTCTGTGTGTCTGTTTTTGTACAGTACCATGCTGTTTTATTATTGTAGCCTTATAACATAATTTGAGTTGGATGGTATGATGCCTCCAGCTTTGTTCTTTTTTGCTTAGGTTTACTTTGAATATTTGGGCTCTTTGTTTCTTCCATATGAATTTTTGAATTGTTTCTTTTCTAATTCTGTAAAAAAATAGCATTCGTAGCTTGAGATAGTACTGTATCTGTAGATCGCTAAAATGACAGTATGACCCTTTTAATGATATTGATTGTTCCAATCCATGAGCATGAGAGGTTTGTCCATTTATTTTTGTCATCTCTGATATTTTCGGCAGTGTTTTGTAGTTCTCCTTGTAGAGATATTTCACCTCCTTGGTTAGTTGTATTCCTAGTTATTTCATTTTCTTTGTGACTATTGTAAATGGGTTTGTGCTCTTGATTTGATGCTCAGCTTGGACATTATTGGTGTGTATAAATGCTACTAACTTTTGTACATTGATTTTGTATTCTGAAATCTTGCTAAAATTGTTTAGCATTTGTCGTGTCTCTTCTGGAGTTTGGTATTGGGCTGATTAGAGAGGAGTCCCTCCTCCTTGATTTTTTTGGAACAGTTTTAGTAAAGTCGGCCTTGGCAAAAAAATTATGGTCAAGTCCCTAAAACCAATTATGAGAAAAAAAAAATGAAAACCAGGACCTAATTAAACTAAAGAACTTCTGCATAGAAAAAGAAACCGTCAACAGAGTAAACCTACAACCTTACAGAATAGTAGAATATATTTGCAATCTATGCATCTGACAAAGGTCTAATATCCAGACTCTTCAAGGAATATCCAGACTCTTCAAGGAACTTAGCAAGGGACAACCAAATAACACTACTAAAAAGTGGGCAAAAGACATAAACAGATGCTTTATGTGTCTATTCTTTTTTTTTTTTATTTTTACACAATTTTTTTTTTTTTTTTTTTTTTTTTTTAGACAGGGTCTCAATATTTTGCCCAGGATGGCGTCAAACTCCTGGAATTGTTGTATTTTGTATTGGTTTTGTTTTTGTTTGATTTGGTTTTGTTTTCAGACAGTGATATAGTTTGAATATTTGCCTCCTCCAAATCTTATGTGAAAATTCATTGCTAATGTTACAGGTGGGACTTAGTGGGAGGTATTTGGGTTTGAAGCTGGATCCTTCAAGAATGGCTTGGTTCCTTTCTCTTCTTCCTGGTAACAAGCGAGTTTCCATTCTGTCAATTCCTGTGAGGACTGATTGTTATAAACAGGCTGGCACTTCCTTTCCCTCCCTCTTTCTTCCTCTCTTGCCATATAATGCCTGCTCTCTTTCTTCTTCCACAATGAGTGGAAACTTCCTGAACTCCTCACCAGAAATAGTTGCTTGTATAACAATTATTGTATAACTTGCAGGACCGTGAGCCAAATAAACATTTTTTTAAATATAAATTACCCAGCCTCAGTTACTTCTTTATAGCAACACCAATGAACTAAAACAGACTATGTCTATAGTAAGTATTGAAATCAGGTAGTGAAAGATCTACGATGTTGCTTTTTTAATTTTTATGAAAAAAATGAAGAAAATAAATGATTAACTTACAAGGTAGCTTGCCAAAAAATATGCCATTTAATTTTGAGGAAATAGTCATAAAAGGCATAAAACATTAAGTAAAACATTTTCAGGAAAATTACTAGTAAATTAATTTCCTCTGATGACAGTTGGCACAGGTATGGAGACAGATTTGTGGTCAATTCTTGGTTCTGTCACATTAGGTATATGACTGTGTTTCAATGTTATGTGGAAAACACTAATAATAAAGACTATTTCAAGAATACACATAAGGATTAAGGTAAAAAGTATGCATTCGACTGAAATTGATGTTAATGTTATTTTTAACATGATAATCATAATAAATGACTCCGTGGAAAAGCATCTGGAAAAAAGGGAAAAAAGTTAAACATAAGTGACTGAAGTGGTTTCATGATTGTAACATTTGATGTAATCTTAAAAATCATAATTAGGTAGAATTGCATTGAGCAACAATTGACACTCAAAAAGCAAATATCCATTATGTTATTATGTCAATATTTCTTTGTTGGTGTCCCTTTGCTTTAAAATTTTCCTTTTTATATTGTGCCTTTGTAATGGTTACTTTATTAGGTAGAAATTTCTTGAAATCTTTTTTGTAACTCAGAGAGCTGAATAATCTCCTTTTGTACTTGAAGTATAATTAGATAGAGCTAAGATACTCAGGACTATAATTTGAAGACTAGCTGAATCAAACAGATGACACGTAACACCAAAGACTCAGCATTTTCAGTTCAGATCACAGCTTTTAAGAACTAAGATGGGTGGTGTAAATCTCCAAACAGATGATATACTATTTTCAATAGTTGTTTAGTAGTCCTGTTTTTGAATTAGAGGCAAATCATCATTATTTCTAAGTTTAAGATAGAAACACAAAACTCAAAAAAGTTTTAATATTTAAAAATTATATAATATTTTCTAAAATTTTCTATTATTAATATGGAGCTATTTTATAAAGATGATTACACATATTTTCTCAAGGTTTCTTATGTAAACTTCTGTGAGTACATCAAATTGGCTTTTTCATAGAGTCAGTATTGCTCAAATGGCTACGAGGATTTTTGTCTAAACTACCACTTTCTTTTGTATAATATTATTTAAGGAATTGCATTTTATTCGCTCCTATAAATCAAAAAGATGGAACAAACATGAATGGCATCATTAAAGAACTTATTATCTACAAGCAGACAAAGACCTATACATAAAACAAAACCACAAGCGGTGGCATGTGTCTGTAGTCCCAGCTCCTCCAGAGGCTGAGGGAGGAGAATCACTTGAGCCCAGGAGTTGGAGATTGTAATGCCCTGTGAACAGCCACTGTACTCTAGCCTGGGCAACATAATATGACCTTAACTCAAAAAAAAAAAAAAAAAAAAAAAAAAAAAAAAAATTCAAAGTCTGAAGTATTATTTGAGTTTTTAGGACAGAAGGGTAAATTGCAGTTTGAAAAGATTAGAAAAATCTACTTTTTTGTTTTTAAATAACCTACATTTTAGTGCAAACTAATGAGTACTAGCTTTATATATTTTCAAGATGATTAACAGAAGAAATAGGAATATAAAATCACTAAACATCTCAGCACAATGGCAAAATATATTTTATAGATTGATAAAATATATTTTTAAATGTACACATAGCTATGTATATACACACATACACACATGCTTATATTTATTGGAAATATATATCCAATGTCAATTTTGCATACATATAGGCATATACATATGTATACACCTACACAGACACATTCATACAGACATATATGTGCATGTATGCATATATACATATATATGTAACTTTACCTAAGTGACATACTATACACACATGCATGCAAATACATTGAATGTGGTGTTTTCCTGTTAATATTTTATAAGCAATCATATTGGGACAATTCTTCCTACAAAGATTTCTCTCCTAGCAAAATGGCAGACTAGGTACTCTGAAATAAGTCTGTTATCTAAATTAAATACATAAATACTAAACTAAAAAATTCTAGATACATATTCCAGAATCTTATATTTTAAAATAGAAGACTGTGCTTGAAAGAAAATGAAGTAAATCATTTGCTCTCAATGAAAGACATAAGCTTTGAAGTAACTAGCTGTCCTGCGATCATTACCAATACAAGCAGATTGAGAGTTTTGGTTTTCAAGACAGCTTAGCAAATGGTGTGAGATGGGAGTGGATAGGGGGACTTGGACCCATGTAGAATCTAAAAAAATCACTGCATAAATGTCAAAAATAATATGTCTATATGCTCAAAATGTATAAACTGGATATGAAATCCTGGCCCACACAGACAAATGTCAAGGAAATTTTTCCCATCACATTATTGTTTATTGCAAGGAAAAACATCTCTGCTGAGAATTTGAGGCCACTGGCTAGTCTCATTTTGGTTTAGGCTTGAATTGAAACATTTTCATGGCCAATCCAGGCCTAATATGTTAATAGCAATTTAAACGACCCCAAACTTTTGTTATGAATAAATATAAAATTTCTGTGGGGTTGGGGGAGAGGGAAAGACTTTCAAACTAAACCACAAAGAACCTTTTAAAGGAGAATGCAAACAAATAGGAGCTTGTAGACTCAGTAAAATTTCTCTATAAACTGAATGTCGGCTCTGAAATGTGCTTTCACATCAATAACGACATCCAGCGTGAAAGCTCTAATATAATAGTTTAATTCTTCCCTTTCCGATCTTCCCTACAGTCCCCTCTAAAGCAACTATTCTGTTCAAAAGAGGATTTGTTTTTGATATTCCTTTAAGGATCTTTATTTATTCCCCCAACAGTTTCTTTTTCTGCATCCACTGCACTGTTAAGTGCTTCACCATACTGTCCTCATTTCTAATATTTCTGAAAAAAAATCTTCAGGATTCTGCTTGTGGGAGTGGATGACATTCTTGCAGTGTTTACAGGTAAGGTGTTTTTTTTTTTTTGGTCTAGGTATTAGTTATTATAAGGAATTCACTGAGTATTTGAAACATTAAATCCAAGCTCAATCTCAATTAAATATTGAGAAACTTGTTTTCTCACATACTGGAGATTTAAAAGTAAGGCAACTTCAAACATAATATAATGAGCAGTTTTGCAGCTTAATAAAGCTACTAAGAACCTAGGTTCTTTTCTTCCTTCCAAAATGGTAACCCGCTAATAAATAGGTTTTGCTTTCAGAAGGCTAAATTTTGTTGCTTTTGCCAGATTGGGTCACATCTAACTACCTTTAAGCCCATGATCAATAAGGGTCATGGTTCCACTAAGACAAACGAATCACGAATTTCATATAAGCTCAAGATGTGGTCATCTATATGTAAGTCACATAGAGGCAGAGTGATGTCTAACTAAATAAAATCAACGTATTTTGCTAGCAAGAATATGGTTGGGTAACTAAACTTCTAAAGTAGACACAGTTAAAAGAATGAACTTAATTGTTACTTTAGGTAAAATGAAACTTAAATGTGCTTCTATTGATTTTAAAAGAGCTAAGAATATGAATATGCCATAATTTACAGAAAAAATAAAATACTGTTATTCTTGTTCTAATTTTCGTCAATTTTTTGCTATTGCCTAAATAATGTTGTAATGAGAATTTTGTACTTAATATTTTATCTGCATTCTGATTATTTCCTGTTACCTATTCATAGAAGGCAAATTAATGTTTCAAATCACATTTAAATATTCCACCTTATTGTGTAAAATTATTTCTTCAGAAACATTGAATTTATTTCTTCATCAACAATGTAAAATATTTCAAATTTTATAACTCAAGTCAGAAAGGAATATTTTTGGTCACTTCAACTTACTGACCAATTCAACTTAACTGATTTTAAAATAAAATATTATTGAATTTACTTGATTTTAAATATTACAAAGCTTGATTATATATTATATATTATATATAAAATGAACTCAGTAGCCTACATACATATGCATGCACACTTATTCTGCAAATTACTTATATATTTTATTTTTCTTTTGTTGACTTTTTCTCTTATGAATATTGGAAACCTGTACACATTAAAAATGAACTTTTTGTAATATGTACTGTAAATATTTCCCAGTTTATTTTTTGTTATTTGCTTTTATGACATTTAAATTTTACAGTTTAATATTATCTATATACAAATGTATATACTTTTCTTGTTTTCCAACTACAGAATATGTTCCACAATGATCCAACATAATCTGTATTTTTCCACTTATCTCTCTGAGCTAAGCAAGTTTCTTCTGTCAATCTTCATTTCTTAATATGTAAAAGGGAGTGAAAAATTTGTTTACTCCACTGAATATCAATGATAAATACTTAGACAAAACCAGGCTTAACTTAAAAATCATATCATCCTGCTAGTTGGGTAAAATATTGAAAAATCAATTTATTTGTTTATGTTAAGCATTTTAATTGTTTATGTTAATTGTTTTAGGTTGCGTATATTTTTTCTAATTTTAAATATTTAGTTTGAAAATCTAAACAAAATGAATATGCTTCAGTGCATAAAATTAGAGTCTAATGAAAGCATCTTTGTGAACACAAATGCTGGATTATTTTATTTATTTATGGTAAATTATGTAATTTATCAATGTGTTGTTAGATGGCTTATGCTTATTCAAATCATATAGCTTCTAGATATAAAATTAACATTAGATTCCCTATGCCAAAAAGCCCAACTTAAACTTTCTAGCTTCAGGAAAAAAATAAGTATAACTTTTCAATTCAATGTATTTCCTTTCTGTAACTTCAAATGATGTTTAAAATTCAGTGCCTTACAAAATTATTCAAAAATGTGCTTTGAAACTTTGAGGCTGGCTCCTTAGTTATTGTTCGGATTGCATGTTCCTTCTTATAAGTTTACTAACCTCTTCTATCATTATGAAATTGTCAATGATGTTAGGCATTTCTCTTCTAGCCCTCTGCTATTATTTCACCCAGAATAGACTGAGTAGGGCATGTGCAGCCACTCCAGCTTCCACCCATTTTTTATCAACTATTTTCCTAACTAAAAACAGATTCTACATGCCAGTTTTTTACAACTCTTGTTATCCTATTCAGATTTTCTACCACTTATTTATTACCTTGTTTTATTTTGAATATTGCCCCTCCTTCATAATTTTTTCTATTATGGGATATATATATGTATACATATATATACTTGTGATGCTTCCTCTACATTCTTGCATAGGTGGAGAGAATGCTTAATAACTATTTGTTAATAAATTTGCCTATACTTTGAATTTTTTTTTTTTTTTTTTTTTTCTTTTTAGAGGGAGTTTCGCTCATGTTGCCCAGGCTGGATTGTGATAGCATGATCTCAGCTCACTGAAACCTCTGCCTCCGCCTCCTGGGTTCAAGCGATTCTCCTGCCTCAGCCTCCCAAGTAGCTGGGATTACAGGCATGTGCAAACACACCCAGCTAATTTTGTATTTTTAGTAGAGATGGGGTTTCTCCATGTTGGTCGGGCTGGTCTTGAACTCCTGACCTCAGGTGGTCTCAAACTCCTGACCTCAGGTGATTGTCTCGGCCTCCCAAAGTGCTGGGATTACAGACGTGAGCCACTGCGCCTGGCCTACTTTGAATATCTTTATGAGATGACTTTGTTTGGCTAAAACTAAGTTTATGTTCCACAAAATTAGAATCAAACTTACATGTAGATAGACTTAATGTCCAGCAAAAATAGAGGGGATTCATCATTACATATTAATTCCTACCTTTGACTTTTTAATTCATCACAGGGAGCTTAAATGTTAGCTGGGTCAAACTATGTCATGAATTAGAAAGTCTAATTGTCATGAATAATTCCATAAATTTCTGATAGTCCTCTAATATGACATATGAAAGAATACTATTTTTCTTAAAAATAACACCGAGGTGAAGCCCATCTTTTTGCAATGATAAAATTCCATTGTAAGCATGCAAATTCAACCCATCCAAAATATCTACTTAAAATTTTTATATCCTCTCTTCACATTCTCGAAATATTAAGTATTTGTTATGATTTACTATTAGTTAATTTTGCAACACTTTGAGGTCAGTTTAGAGATGGTAACTTAGGCCAATATTTAATACAACTCCATACATACTCATCATAACTTAAATAATTGTCATCAAGTTTATAGCATAGGAATTTGATTTATTTTATTCAAAAAGGAAAACATCAATAAAATATGAATAGATTGTCTATGAATTATATAATCAGATAGTGTGTTTAGCCAATAGTTGCTGAATCCTGTATTATATTCAAGTGCTATGTAATCAGATAGAAAGAAAATATATGATCATTAAGAAATGCATATTCTAGAGAAGATAACATTAATTATAAAGAAAAAAATATTTTCTGAATACAGCTGCAATGAGAGAGAAAGAAAGGGAAGATAGCTTAAGAATTAATAATATGAGTCAAGAATTAAAGAATGAATTGTAGTTTTCTTAGGCCCAAGAAAGAAAAAAATATTTGAGAAAAATTCATTGGTATACGCAAATCAGTAAAGACTTAGCATATGACAAGAAATAAAATAGTTAAGAAATTGTACACTCATCCAGAACCTTGTTATTTGTTTATTTTGTGTTTTAGGGAGGAAGACTGTTGTATAATATGGGAAAATGTTGGGAATTGAAACTAAAGAGAAAGATACAGGTCTTTAATGTGATGCAAAATAATTTAGAATGTATCCAGTAAAACATGGTTAGTTTCTGAAAATATCCAAGTCAGATGTCCATATCTGTTTGCTATAAAGATCACTCTAGTTGGGAGCATTGATGATTAACTTGAAAGTAGCTAGCCTAAAAGCACCAACTTCCTGGTAGTCTATTTATAGGTCTTGGAACTCTTAATCCAGTCTTGGAAAGAGATGATGAAAGTTTGCATTATGCCAGTGTGAATGCTATTGAAGAAAAAAGGCACATATAGAAGTTGATTAGAAGATAGAAGAAATAGAATGAGTGACCAGATGTTTATCCAATTGGCCATTATATTCTAGTGTTGGAAGTGAATCTGCGGGAAGATTTCCAGGTAATTATCAAATATCTGTTAAGCCCTTAGGTTTTAAGAGTTAATGTAATCTCTGATAAACAATGTTCATAGAAAGTGGGGAAGAAGGGTCCAAATTACAGTTTATTTGCCCTCTCAAACCACCTGAACAACTCCTTTCAGAAAATTGTATAAATCAGAGTAAGTAAAAATAACACATATTTCTGAATACCTTTTCCCACATATAAATATTTTCAAATGTTGGCCTTTCCATAAACCTGAGATGTAAGTATTCCTCTCGTGTTACAGTTGAGATGTGTCTGTCTTTTAGCTATTGGGTATTAAGAAATATCCCCAAACTCATACTAATATTACAAAAATAAAACAATACTGTATAATTATAGCTCATGTGTCACTGGCTGAAATTCACTGATCTCAGTGGAGCTTAGCTTATCAAGGCTGTCCAGCTGAGATAAATGGGACATCTGGGCTCAGTGTCTGTCACATGTCTCTCATCCTCCTTTTGGAATAAGCAGATTGGACTGGACATGATCTTCTCTTCAAGAGGGCAGAAGCACAAGGCCCAATGTACAATTGCTGTTCATAACTCTACTCATATCGTTTGTTACCTGGGTCCCCGCACTGGCCAAGGCAGAACACACGGTCAAGCTGAGGTTCAGAGAATTACACCTTGACTACACAAGAGTATAAATACAAGGAGGAGTAAAACTCCAGGACCATTACTATTACCAATGGAACACAAATAGAACACTCCATTTTTTTAAGATTGTAAGCTCTGCGGTGAAAATTCCTGAGTCAATATCCTGGCCCTACCACGGGCTCTGTGACCTTGGAAAAATCACTAAGCCTGGTTTCTCATTTTAACAAAGTAAGACAGCAAAACTATTACCTCATATCATTAATGAGTGCACATCTGTGAGCTCTATATCTAACACAAAATATGTACCAAAATATTATTATTAATTGTATTATTCCGTATGTGTAGACACTGAGGATCCAGGAGTTGACATACTTAAAAATAAAATTTAACATTAACAATATGTACTGAAATTAGTGCTTGAATGCAGAAATTCAGATTCCCTGATGTTGGATTTCAGATTGGTTACAGAACATCCTGCTGTCACTATGTAAAAACATTGAAGTATAATCACCATAGAAAAAGGAAATATAATTAATCCATTATTACATTATTTCTTCCTTTCCTTATTTCTTTTTGGAGACAGGGTCTTACTCTGTTGCCCAGGCTGGAGGGGGCACCATCTCGGCTCACTGCAATCTCTGCCTCCTGGGTTCAAGTGATTCTCCCGCCTCAGCCTCCCGAGTAGCTGGGACTACAGCCACCTGCCAGCACGCCTGGCTAATTTTTGTATTTTTTGGTAGAGAGAGGGTTTCACCATGTTGGCCAGACTGGTCTTGAACTCCTTACTTCAGGTGATCTGCCCACCTCGGCCTCCTAAAATGAAGGGATTGCAGGGGTGAGCCACTGGCCTGGCCTACATTATTAAACTCTTAAACTGATGTTATATAGGCATCATGATAGAAATTTCAGGGTAGAGAATTAGTTGATAACTACTTTAAAATATTTAAAGTATAAAATGCATACTTTGTTCTATTTATAAAACATGATATGAAATAAATGACACATTAGCTGTATTAAGTCAAATAAATTGTCAAAAATAAATCAGATGCATTACATGTAGACTGATATGGATTACTGAACAAATGTAATAATCACATTTTTAAATTCAAGCTCCCTAATACAGAGTGTAAAACTAGGACACTCGTGAAGGTAGCACTGTAGTTAACATTTTATCTTAATGATATTATGCTACTTTAATACAAGAATTACTATATCATAGCACAAAATCAACACTTTTAAAATGACCACGTATGTACTGGAAATTGATCATCATATTCAATTTTTTCTACAGATATTGAATATTCTTTTTTTTTTTTTTTTTTTTATTATACTTTAAGTTCTAGGGTACATGTGCATAACGTGCAGGTTACATATGTATACATGTGCCATGTTGGTGTGCTGCACCCATCAACTCGTCAGCACCCATCAATTCATCATTTATATCAGGTATAACTCCCCAATGCAATCCCTCCCCCCTCCCCCCCTCCCCATGATAGG
>NC_045440.1:114234576-114416016 GCF_002776525.5 Piliocolobus tephrosceles | reverse complement strand
TAAAAAAAAAAAAAAAAAAAAAAAAAAAAAAAAAAAACTACACTACAGCACCATCACAAATAAAAAAAAAATAAAAAAAAAATAAAAACTGTTTTAGGTTGCTATCCAAACAGTCACACGAAAAATAAGCTATGCCATTACTAAATATGTATTAAAATACAATTAAAACCCTCATGAATTCTTTATATTCACTCTTATATCCATACCAATAATATTCGTAACTTCCCTGTTTGTATATAAATATTATCCTCACTTTAGTGTATTTTTGATTCTGCATCCTCTATCTCTCTTTCATTCTCTTAAAAATTATAATCCAGATTTTTAAAAAATTCTCCTTAAAATCAGTACAAAAGACAAGATAATAAAAAAGACAATAGTTATAATTAATAATTTATTGATTTTTACATTTAAAAATTCTAATATAGAAATCACAAAGACCTTCTCCTACATATTCTTATAACATTTTAATTTATTATTGTTTAGTCTATAGGAAATTGATTGATACATTGTAACCACATGGATGATTTAAATAAATTGTGTAATATTCCATTTTTGTTTTGTTTCATATAGATTACCTATCATCCATGGTCAAGAATTAAGCAGTTAATCAGCTCTCCAATGAGAGCTCTTCATTTTTTATATATGAAGTTTTCACTTTGCTTGTTGATACTTTTTGAGCTATTTTATTTCATTGGTCCATTTGTCTGTACATGCATCAATAAAATATTTTATTTAGTTAGAGAATTGTAAGTAATTATCAAATGTCATCTATGTATATTCATACTTTGTCTATTCTCATGTACATATGATTAACATATAAAATAGTAATAAATGTATATTCTAATCAATATCTTTGCAGTCTTTTAAAATACAAATTGACAAACAGATTCTAAAATTTTATGGAAATACAAATGGCTTAGATTGTTACACTTATCTTGCAAAAGAAAAAAATGGAATACTTAAATTATTTGCTTTTAATAATTACAATAAGACTATATTAATCAAAATAGTGCAGTATTGGCTTAAGGATAAACAAATAAATGTAACAGGAGAGAGGGTCTACAAACATATCATAAAGTTGTTTAATTTTTATTTTTTAGCAAAGTAAATCAAAACCAAAAGTCAAAACATTTCCAACAAATGATGATGAAATACCAGGTAAGTACATGGAAATAATGAACACAGAACCATGCTTCATACCATATAATAAAATTATCTTAAGATGCACCATGGCTCTTTACTTAAAAACTAGACCTATAAAACTTTAGAAGAAAACTTAGAATTGTAAAAAATATTTGTAATATTATGTCAGGCAAGGTTTTTTTTTGTTGTTGTTATAACAAAGCCCCAAAAATATGAACCGTGATTTTAAAAATTAACAAAATTATCTTTATTGAAATTAAAATCATGTGGTCCTCAAAAGATACACTTAAAAAATATAAAGAAGACTTGTCAAAATCTGAAATAAAGATTCAGAAATAAAGATTTCAGAAATAAAGATTAGAAAACTGTGTATCTGACACAGGGTCAAATCCAGATAAAAATAAGTATTAAACGATAATAAAAACTGACTAATTGAAAAGGCCATAATCTTTACAAAAGGAGATAGACAAATAGCAAATATGAAGATGAAAAAATGTTCAATGTCAGTAGTAATCATGGAGCTGAACACTTCCATGTCATATATGTTAGAATCACTGAAATTAAAAAATCTGACAATACCAAATAGAGATTGGGATGTGGAGAAACTAGAACTCTCATACATTTCTGTATATACCGTAAAATACTACAACCATTTTAGAATCTAGTTTGTCTCATTTTTATTATTTTTATTAAATTAAATATATACCTACCCTATAAATGTGTAGTTTTAGACCCTGGAATTTGCACATACTAAATGGGTAAATTAAAAAGAAATAGAGAATGGAATAATGATAACCAGAGGCCAAAAAAGGTAATCGGGGAGGGAGAAAGTGGGAATGGTTAATCGGTACAAAAATGTAGTTAGATAGAATGCATATGACCTACTAGAACAACAGGGTGATATTACAGTCAACAATCACGTGTACATTTTAAAATAAATAATAGTATTACTGGAATGTTGTAACACAAAGGAATTATAAATGCTTTAGGTGATACATGAATAATTTACTCTGATGTGCTGATTTTGCATTGCTTGCTTATATCAAAATATCTCAGGTACCCCATAAATATATATGTATATACCTATTATGTACCCATGAAAATAAGTAAATAAAATGTCTTCAAATTTTTTCTTCAATAATGTTTATAGCATCTTCTTTATAGTATAGAATTTGAGGCAAAATAAATGTCCATCAACAGGAATTCATGAAATTATATTCAAACATGTTATAAATCAAATCATGTTATATTCATGTAATGATATTCTACTCTGATATCAAAACGATGAATTACCTGCACATGCAGCAATGTATATGAATCTCAAACCACTACGATGAGCAAAAGAAAACAGACCCCGAAGAGTAATACTATGCTATACTGTTTACATGAATGCTAAAGGAGAGGCAAAATAAAGCAGAGATGGGGATTAATGTAAAAGTGAGAGATGGGAACTTTCTGATTCAAAGGAACTGTTCCATGCCTACATTGGGTTGCTGGTTACATGGTTGTCTATGGTTTTCAAAATTCAACTTAAAATTTGTGGATCTTATATATAAATTATGATTCAACATAATGTAGCACTCTAGCTAAATCACCTACAATTACCACTCTGATTTTCCTTTAACTCATTGCATTTGATTGATATTATTCTTATTTACTTATGAACTAATAAATTTAACATTCTTAAATTTTTTAGTGTGACAAATTACTTCAAAATAAGTAGTCTGTCAAGCTGCCAAATAATAGTATTCAATACTGTCTTTTTGCTGCAAGTATACTTGAGAGTTTTAGCAAGTAAATTCTGCAAATATGTCAGTGTTTGAGATGTTTAACCCTGCTTATATCCATAAAAATATATAGTACATTAACTTCAAATAAGTATGCCAAGTGTCATTATACGGGGATTCTGGCTTAATCTCAGACTGAATAAAAATTTCTGGTATGCGATATATCAAAACAGCAATACAATGTATATGGAGTTAGAGATATAGGAAAAATTAGCAATTACAAGTAAGTGAGTAGGAAGGAGAGACAAGAATTATATAATAGTAAGATAAGATATTATGAATAAGCATAGTACACACTTTCATGTGAGCTGAAATTCCACATATTCTACAAATGTGACACCAACTTTCTAACAGCTCTTTCAAGGAGGAAGCTACAAACATACGTAAAGCACCATGAATGTAAGATTTTTATGTTAGCCTCAAGCATATCTCTTCTTAGTATTTATTTTCTATAAATTATCTAGAACAAATCATATAAACAAAAACAAGAAATTCTATTGATCAATGTCTTCCACATCATCCATCCAATATATTGAACAATGGGTTTTTAAAGTTTATTATATTATTTAATAATGACTAATAGATTGAAATCATTAATTATAAGTTGATACAATACAATGCAATTCAACAAAATCAAATTGTCCTGAGATAAACCAACACTGTACAAGTTTAAGTTTTTCTGATCATGTGATTTGATCAAGGATAAGAATCTAGGAGGTTTACTTTCCCACCTTGTAAATATTACTGGGGGAGATTTTGTTTAAGAGCACACCTACTTATTTGTCCACATCTATCTATTTGTTTAATTTTTTATTGGGTGGAATGCAAACAAATCTATTGTTTCTCAGTGCTAGGAAAAAGATTAAACTTTTATCCGTAAGATGCAGAGTATGCCAAACTGCTTCTTTGGTGATTCTTTCCCTATTAATACCCCCTTCTGCTGAATTTTATGGACCTTGCCCAAGTGTACTTTTCTCTAATGCCTTCAGGTGTGAATCTTTGAGACATTCATTACTTTTCAATAGGGGATATTAACACTCTCCTTGCTCTGTTGATGTTTGAATATTAAAGCATTTGACCCAGTAGCTAACAAATATCATATAATAAATGAAAGTAACTCCCAAGATATATACACACACACGCACAAACCCACCCACACACATATAGTGTATAAATTCATTGCTACAAAATGTCTAAAATTCAGGGAGAGATAACACTTTATGATAAGACAGCACTCATGTTTTATAGATATATTCCTTTCCTGTATTTGCTTTAAAATTACATTTCTCAAATATATCACAAAATTAGAATTCCTGGAGTAATTTTGTTAAGGAAGTAAATTTATTTCCTACTGCTGCTGTGACAAAACATCATAGCTCTGGGAAGCTTAAAACAACTATAATTTATTGTGTCACAGCCCTGGAGTCTGAAGGAAATCTGATACAAAGGTGTGAGTAGGGCGGTATTTTATCTGATGGTTCTAGGGGAGAATCCTTTCTTGCAGCTGCTTGTTTCTGGTGTTTGCCAGTATTCCTTTACATTCCTTGGCTTACAGATGCATTACTCCAGTCACAAGACTGTCTTCTTTCTATATGTATTCACGTGGCCTTTCTTATGTACGTGTCTGTTCCTGTGTCCAATACCCCCATTTTGAGAAACATCCCCAACATATTGATTAAAACTCACCCTAATGAGCTCATGTCAATTCGATGACCTCTTTAAAGACTCTATTTCCAAATAAGACCACATTCTGAAGCATTAGAGATTAAGATTTCAACATAGCATTGTGTGGGGACACAATACAATCTGTAACAATGCATTGCACCATGCTGTTATTATCAACCATAATTGACGTTTTTGGTTTGGGATCCAACTCTTATTATTTGTGTAACATGGGATCATTTACTTACCCTCTCTAATCCTCTGTAGTTTAGCCTGTAAAATGTAAATTGTGGTGTTCCAATCAACTGAGATAATGCTTGTAATTGCTTAACACAGTGCCTGGCAGAAAAAGAAGTTGTTTTTACCATGAGAGGTGATATGCAAACTTAAATCTAAAAATAAACTATCATAGAAATGCTTATCTAAATAACTGTGAAACAACATAAGTACTATTATAAATAAAATAAAAATAATAAAAATATAAAACAAGTATATATATATATGTATATATATCTTTTATAACAAAAAATTAAAACGAGATTTTAAAATATTTTTACCAGGCATCAATTGATGCTTTTTACAACTTTCCTAAACCATTTCGAACTCCCTGAAAATTCTGCATACTACAAGCAAAATTTGTGGCTGTGGCTGTCACAATCCAAATCAGGCCTCCTAGAATTGCTATGGAAACCTCACTTAGGACATCAAAACATTTTAAGATTTCACAAGTACATGAATTCTCCTTATTTTGTTTTATTTTCTAGAAAATCTGTTCAGAATTTTTCAAGAGATGCTGTATATTTTTCATTTGTAATTTTATTTTGCTACTTGATCATGCAAAGGTTTATCTACTATGAGAATTCAAGAGAGATTACGGGGTGAACAATAATTCCTCCCTCCATCCCTACCTGGCTTCAAGCAATGGCAGCACCAGAAATCGAATTTCCAGAGTTGGATGTAATCTATCACTTTTTTTCATGTCCTAAAATTAATGTCACTACTACTGTGCATTATCACTTTGTTAATTTTTAAGGATCAAAGGACTCTGGGTACTGAACAGCTGGCTTTCCAGGAATGGCTGTAAGAAAGTGATCTATACCCTTGCTTTCAAAGTTCTGCTTACAAAGTCATTATCATACTTACCCCGTAAGTGAGAAAATAGAACTGGGACAATGTTCCTGTAGTGTAGTCTTCATTTGAGAACTCCTTACTACTGTGATTCAAACTGCACCTGGAACCTAGTATGACATTCTGAGAGATTGAGAAGAGTGAAGGACTCCTCAACTTGTCTTCAATTCCATGAGCTGGTACCTTGTGATCTCTACTGGTAGTCCAGAGAGCCATGTACAGGTATCTAAATTTTATTTGATCATTTCTGTACTCATTCATCTTACCTATCATTTCTAAGAGACATTTTAATGATATTGTATTGAGTTACTATCTCTATAAGGTCCTTAGTTAATTTATTTAATAAACTTGTTTTCCAATTTTGCTTAAATCAACACAAAGTGATTTTACTCTGAACAATAAAACCTCATATTTTGAATAAATTTAAATAGTGCCAGAAATGTATCTGCTTCTTGTTCTTTGGAGCACAGGCTATTCACATTTAAGGGGAAATGCATGCTTCAGAGTTAAGTCTGTCTGATGATATTTGCTTGTACACCCCTATATACTTAAAAAAAATACATTTTCAGGAAACTCTGAAACAGAGAAAAAATGATTTTTTGGAATCTTGTCACTCACATGGTATTAATGAAATGATCATTTATTATTTGCTTACTACAATCCAGGCATTTCTAGACTCCTTACATATATTACTGAATTTACTTTTCACAATAACCTATGCAGTAAATATAATTTTTCATTATATTGTCAATATTCTAAAAAAGAAAACTAAAATAGGATTTTATAATTAGCTAATAAACTAGAGTCCTTTTTTAGAAAGAGTTATCATAAGAATTTAGTCCACCCCCTAGAAAAATGCTGACAATAATTTGTATAGAAGTCGTCTTCCTATTAGAACATTAGTGCCTTAATTAGTGTTCATTATTGAAAAAGACAATGCATGCATCATAAAAAAGAAAAATTCTAGATTTATGGAACTTATCTGAATATAGGTATTAGGAGTTTCCTTTTCCATTAAAGAGATAAAAATCTAAGTATATTAAAAATAAAATATGTATTTCTGTATGTGTATATAAATATGTGTATGTGTCTATATATGAGTGAGCTTAGTTATATGTTAATTATGACAGGGACTGGAGTGTGGTTATGAAAGGAGCTATGGAAATGCAAATTGAAATAAAAATCATTTTTGTTGTTTGTATTAGGTTGGTCTTACATTGCTATAAAGAAATACCCAAGACTGGATAATTTATTTTAAAAGGAGGTTTAATTGGCTCAGGTTCTGCAGGCTGTACAGGAAGTATAACACAAGCATCTGTTTCTGTGGAGACCTCAGGAAGCTTACAATCATAGTGGAACATGAAGGGGGAGCAGCCTTCTCACATGGTGGGAACAGAAGAGACAGAGTGAGTTGCCACACACTTTTAAACAGCCAGGTTTCATGAGAAGTCACTCAATATCGCCAGGTCAGCATTAAGGGGATGGTGCTAAATCATTTATGAGAAACCCGCCCCATGAGTCAATAACCTCCCACGAGGCTCCACCTCCAATACTGGACATTACAGTTCAACACGAGATTTAGGTGGGGACACATATCCAAAGTATATCAAGCAATACTGAAAATTTAATAAGGAATGATATAATAAATAATGGGAAAAAAGGCTAAAAATATACTGAAGGTAATCAGTCGGACTAAATTTCCAGGATCAGAAGTATATATTTTCTAAGTAACAAGAGGAGGAGAGAAGAGAAGCTTCCTAAATTTCAATTAGGAAATGTATATTGAGTTCTATGCTAGATAGGAATGTAATGTTTGTCTGGAAGCCACTGTAAAAAAATAATCAGGTTTTGAATAGAAGTCAAATATGTTTGTTTGTTTTCATTGTAGTAAAGGAGAGAACAGATGTGTGTTGCAATGTAGTAAAACTGCATTACAAATTAGACTGTTGTGAAATTTCTCATGCATGTGCCATTGAGGATTTTCTAGAAATCTGTTTGTAAACATCAATTATATTTTCATATTTTATTTTTATTATCTTAGACCTCTAGCAACATTTCCATGAGGATCAATGTTAATTAGAACACTTTATATTAAGACGGCTTTATATTAAGACGGCTTTATATTAAGACACTTTATATTAAGCACTTTACTAATTCACCTTTATCCTCATATTCCTTATATTCACATAAAATATTTTAATCCTTGGTTGTACCTATATCTAGGGTTATTAAATCAATCTAAAAATTGTCTGTGAATGTTAATAATATTTTAAATAGAATCATAAAATATTTTAGTTCTTTATTCTTTATAAGAACCTCATGAGAATTTAGAATAAATGATTTGAAATGATGGAAATGAAACAGAATTGAATCAGGAATGTCAAATATATATGCAAACATGATCTGAAATTTTCAAATATGGTTCAATGGAAAAGAGAATAATATGTGTTATAAACCGAGTATATGTCATAGAACCTCTTTTAAAATTATATATTTATTTCCAAATTATTACTTTGGGAAAACACATTTGAAAAGAAAAAGAAAAAGAAAAAAACAAGTAACAATAACAACCAACATATACACCAGAACACTAAACTCTGCGTGCAGTCTCCCTAAAACTAGGGACCTGCTTATTTCCTCTTTTCTTTGCATCATAGACGCTAACAGAGTTGTTTGAGCCCTTCCTAATGTCTCCATCTCAATGACTTCCTTTAGAGTTATTTAATTCATAAAACAAACCTGATATATGTATTTTACCTTAACAACTAAAGTGTCATATGGCAATTTTTTTACATGCTTCCAAATAAAATTATAACATTATTAATGTTTGCTAGAATGAAACTTAAAGTCATGAAAATATCGCCTCCGGTTTAAACTATGGAAATGGAGAAACATGGATGTTAAGTATGAGTAAATATATACACATACACCAGATGTACATAATTAAATATCTTCTTATAGATATAAGGATGTTAAAATATAATACATGCCATAAAAATAAGACAATTTGCTGAGTATTATACACCAAAAAGAATATTTGTATCTTAAATATCATATACACATATTACACACACACACACACACACACTCATATGGGGGTTGGTTTTTAATGTGATTGTACAGAGATATATATAAGGATTGAGTAAGATTAGTAAATTAAGGTCAGTGAATATACTCTAGAGAAGGCAGAGCGTTTGCTTTTGAGCCTCATTTAAGAAAATTTATTTCACTTCATAATACAAAAAGAAGTCAAAACTAAAATAGAACCATAAGAAGAGTGACTGAAATCAAGAAATATACGATCTTCAATCAGAAAGTGTGTGAAAAATCTAGGCATGATTATTCTAAAAATGCCAGTCTGATATCCTGATTAAATCTCTATAATCCAGTGTGTATATGAAATAGCGTCAGTTTTCTCTTTCAGAAGGAAACTGCTTTGTTCAAACACATATATGCATGTGGACGCATGAAGGGGGAAACATATAACTAGAATCTGGAATCACTGGAGCCAGCAGGCCTTTGAAAGAAGAAAATCCAACACCGTGAACCTGGAACATTGCATGACATATCGTTTTTATTATTTTATTATTATTCAAATAAAATTCAAATACAGTGAAATGAACAGGTCTGAAGTATATAATTTAATGTATTTGTACCATGTATTATATAATGACTGGTGTAACCAAAACTTGTATAAAAATAGGACAAATTTTCATTACCCCAGTAAGTTTATTTCTATGCCATTACAGCAAAACCATCCCCCATAAAAACTGCTATTCTGATGTCTGTCACCATAACTTAGATTTTCCTTGTCTTAAATTTCATGTAAAGAGCTTCATCGAATAAACACTCTTTCATTGTGTCAAGCTAAGCATTGTATTTTCGAGATTTATACATGTCATCGCATGAATTAATAGGTCAAATTTTTTACTGTCAATTAGTATACCGTTGTGTGAATATATCAAAATTTTTAATATACTCTCCAGTTAATGGGAATTTACATTGTTTATTATTTTTGTCTAGAATGAATAGTGCTATGCATATATTTTCATGTGAAAGCATGTTATCATCTCGGGTAAATATTCATCTCTTGAGTGAAATTACCAACTCACTAGTTAAGCATATTTTAATGTTATATGAAAATATTAAAGAATTTTCCAGTTTGACGCTATCGTTTTTATTTCCAGCAAAAATGAAAGAACACTGTGAAACGAAATAGCAAAATAGCATCTACTTATACTGAAATTTGGGGAAGCTATTTCTGAGGAGGAAATGAAAGGTGGAAAAGAACCAGTCGTATGAAGAGACACATACATAATATGCATCTTACACCAAGGCAACAAGGTAGAAAATGACTTGGTGTTTGAAGAACTGAAAGTAAATCAGGAGAAAATGAACTGAGCATGAATTACAATGATTAAGATAGAAAGATTTGACAGACTCTATTACATGCACAATAGGGATGTGTTACAATGGGTCAACTAGGAGCAATGTGAAAATAATATGAGTCCAAAAGATCATCCCCAGTTTTGTATAATAGAATTGTGTAAACACCAGCCTAAAATAGGCAATCCACTAAGAAAACAAATATGAAAGAGCAGACAAGAAATGGCACGAATAGGGAAAAGGTAGTTGAGAAAGAAATGGTAGAATTTCACATTTTGTATATCATTATAAATAGAGCCATGGGCATTTGGATTTATTTCTATAAGTTATTTTTCCCATGTTCTTTGACTCTTGATCTTTTTAAATATGCATAATAATATTTATTGACTTTGTCTTCAAAATTTTGTATTAAATTTTATTTTGACAACCACATACGTTTCTTAACTTTAATAGCCTTTACTCTTTCTCTGAAAGTTCTTTTTCTGTTTCCTTTTTTGGATTCATGGCTACATTGTCTGTTTGAATATGTGTCTTCTAAGTAAAGATTTCTTTTTTAATATTAATCTCCCACCTACACCAACTATCTCTTTATGCTGCTGTGTTTTTCTCATATAGCTGTGACCTTGACTTGCTCAGTACTATTTACAATTTAACTTTTAATAATTGAAAATGAAGGTAAACATTTCAATATCTTACCCTATAAGAAAATCCTTGCTGCACCACGGATACTTGATTCGATATTGTCTTTCTTATTGAATCATCAGGGATACAGGAAGTCTCAGTACAGCAAGCCAGGACGTGGCCTACCTGGTACTTCATTTAATCGGGGGGAACTATAGATCACTGAAATTGCCTCATGGTGAAAGGTCTTCTGATTTTGAACCTGCCTAGAATCAACTTCATAGCTCAGAATGGAAGAAATCAGTGCTTGTCTCCTGTGTTTTTCAGCTATATCTTATTACTTGAAGTGATTGTCCCTGAATTAATTTGTTAGGCTAAATAAACTCACCGAGAGGTGTGAGCCTCCACATATGGCTTCTCTGCAGAAAGCAGGTGAGTAAAAGTCAGTCTCCAAGGCTTTTCTCCAAGGAAGATGTCAACACAGTGGCTGCATTCCTCCTGGTACTTGCTAAGATTCCTTACTATCTCATTTTTAGAGATTAAAAACATATGTTAAAAACTAAATTTTCCAACATAGTATCTATTTGTAAGAAACTGTTCTGTATGGTTTCATACTATTGACTGGTTTTCTTAAGTAGTGTCTGCAACTTTGTATTCTGACTGTAATCTGTGGTCATTTTGATGGGCTCAGAAGCAGGATAAGTTGTTTATCATTGTTTAGGTAATGTCAATAAGTCTTAATATCAAAACTTCTCATGAGCAAGAAGATATTACCTCACATTTGTTTATTTTACTTTTGTAATATTCTGCATATGAGTGTGAAAATATTTTAATTTTATCAGTGTGTTAAAAGTGGTATTGTTTCCTTATGCTTGGTTCTGGTATATGTGACACGGAATAAAGCCATTAAGAACTTACCTAGGCCGAGCGCGGTGGCTCAAGCCTGTAATCCCAGCACTTTGGGAGGCCGAGACGGGTGGATCATGAGGTCAGGAGATCGAGACCATCCTGGCTAACACAGTGAAACCCCGTCTCTACTAAAAAATACAAAAAACTAGCTGGGCGAGGTGGCAGGCGCCTGTAGTCCCAGCTACTTGGGAGGCTGAGGCAGGAGAATGGTGTGAACCCGGGAGGCGGAGTTTGCAGTGAGCCGAGATCTGGCCACTGCACTCCAGCCTGGGCAATAGAGCAAGACTCCGCCTCAAAAAAAAAAAAAAAGAACTTACCTAAACAGTTCTTAAAATAAAATCATTATCAAAAAATTAAAAAATATAAAACCAACTTAATTCCTTCATAGTGAATACATATTATTAGAAAATCATATTTGCACATTGGGTCTTAGAAAGCACAGACCTGTGGCTTTAATTTCGATTATGTTGACAATTCTGCCTCAACTCCCTTATTCCTGGCAAAGAATAAGTTTTTTACTAAACGAGAGAGAGAGACAGAGAGACAGAGAGGCCAACACAACCACAGCAAGTGTTATTTTAATTTTGTTAAGCCTACAGTTTGAATGAAGCTAAGGGAAATCAACATTTGTGCCCTAGGTAATTCATAAGAAGAGACAACAACCACAGAGTTGAGGTGAAAGGAAGGTTAAGAAGGGCAGAATATCGTATTATCTACTTTTTTCCCAGTCATTTTCTTCCACATGTTCAGTAGTAGATACCATTGTCTCATGCTTCAGGACTTTAAGTGAAGAAGATAGCACAGTGAACATATTTCATGCCTACAAATTTCATAAACTTTACTTAAATGATCTAGTAAAAATAATTTCTGGCCAAAAGTGTGCTATCATTTAATATCTTAGAGTTATTATTGTTGTACTATACTTAAAATTAGAATTTCAAATATCAAGCAATTTTAAGGTCAATTCTGTTTTAAACAAAATGGTTCTCACTAACATTTTGCCTTCAGCATATCATGTTGAATTGCCCAACCTTAGCTGTGGTGCTTATTATAGTTTTTTTCAAAGTATTTAAAACATTGAAACAACACAATTTATTCAACAAGTATTTGTTGGTCATCTACTCAGTGTCAGTGTTCTATGTACCACACACATAACAAGGAATAAAAGCCAACAAATTTCCTGCCCAGTGGATTGTACATTCTTGCAGAAGAGACAAATAGCAAACATACAAGTACACACACACACACACACACACACACACAGTACACAGAATGACAGCTAGAGAAACTTAGGGATTGTGTTGTATAGTGTACATATATTATAAGCTGTATGATACTGACTCAATATCATTTGGATATAGATTGAACATTGATTAAAAGAGTCACAGTGCATAATAGGTGCTCACTTCCAGTTTATATAACCTCAAAATTACAAAGTTGGTAAAGAAATCCACAAATAAACAGCAGAAAGATAAGAGTACAGGTCACGTGGTGCTTCCAGCCCCAATTGGATGCTCCATCCACCTGTAATGGACCTACTTTATTTGCAACATATAAAAAAAAAAAAGCTAGAATGACAATGTTGGCAGGGAAAAACAGAGAAAACAGACACAGTTACATAAATATTTGATGGACCAACATTTAAATTTTAGAGCAGTTTTGGCAACAATAATTATTGGATGAGTGCTTTCTAAATTTTACTGCAAAAAAAAAAAAAAAGAAAGAAAAGAGGAAAAAGGAGGATCTAAATCTTTCTGCATCATATACTGATGGTCACAACTTTTCATGGTAACACATAATAACAAGCTTATCTCAATTCTGTATCATTGTTGAAATGAAATACATATTAGCTCATATTCAATTTTACTAATTATACAACTACCTCTTGAAATAGAGACAATATCAAATATCATTAACAAAAAGTATATATGTAGGGAGTTTCTTTGAATCTGCTCTGATTCTGGGGGCTGCCCAATTCGTGAAACATTCATTGCTCAATTAAACTCCTTAAAACTTAATTCATCTGAAGTTTTTCTTTAAACAGATGGTGTCAGAAGCAGGATCTGAAGTAGAGCTTCTAACGACCTCCAGGAGCACTGAGAGAACAAGCAAGGTACCTGCAAGGACCCATTTGTGTCCCTTGATCTCTCAGAGTGCCTGGGAATTCTGGGTAAATTCTCTCTCCCATTTCAGAGACCCATGGATTTGTGTTTTGAGCTCTGAGTTTCTTTGAGCAAATTTTTGATCCCAACTGGACTTGGAAGTCACAACAGAAACTGGACTGGGCCCAAGATTGGATTGGATACAATCATTAACTGGTTTGGATCCAGTTAGAGGCCTCCTACATCTCACTGGGTAAGAAAGAAACTGGTCACAAACGGTTATGTGGAAAGGGTTGTAAACTTTGGCTTTTGGGAATTTTCAAGGATTTTTGTGTTCTATTCCTCTGTTTCGTTTTTCTTGCATACTTAGGTAGAACAAAGTCATTGATGAAGTTAATCAAGGGAACCTCAGAGTAAAGCCAATATTTTAGGTAAAAATGGGATCCTTAATTTCTGAAAAACTGAGTTCCTTCTGGTTTACCCATTAGGCCCAGAAGTCAGCAAAGTCTTAGAGAAATGGTGAAGTCATACTAAAGACAACTTACAGTAGAACGTTTCCAATGAACAACAAGGGACTGAAGTGCATTAAAAAAAAACAAAAAATGAGGGCTCCCAAATTAGTCTAATCTAGAGATGCTTATTGATGTGCAGAAGCTTCCAAAAAGATTATAATGTTTTTATTTAAAGATTTTATGAAAGCCAAATAATAAGCTTAAGAGACTAATTGATTAAAAATTAAATCTGCTAACCTTTCAGCTTAGTTACCATCCCCATCCAAAGGAAACACACTGCAGCACCAAATGTCTGACTTTGGTAAGCAAAGGGGAACATTTTACCTGAGTAAAGGATGGAATTGGATTATGGATCTTCTCCTCAGTGAAGTCCCTCTTGGTTAAAAATGCATGAATGATGATAGGGTCCACCTGAGACATGTTTGAGACTTGCCGGTTTGATATTGAGTGCTGAGCAGAGTAGATAATGTTTGTCACAGCTATTTTGCTCTGGCCAGAATGGAAAAAGTTAATTTTGTTACCTCATGCAACCCCTTGGGCAGAATCTTGCAAAAATGAAAGGATTTTGCCTGTGGTTCCAAGATTTTCCTTTGTGATGTAGTTTGGTCCCTGGAGATATAATGTGGGGAGCAGTGTTGCTAGGGCCACTCAGGAAAGGGGAACCCAGAAACCTGACATGCCAGCAAAAAGGTAAGAATTTCTTCCCAGTCAGACTTCTGGCCCCTCACTGTCTGTGCAAACTGGTTGAATGAATGGTAAAAATTACTGTTTATCTCCTTTGTAAAGTTTTGATTAATGTGAAAAGGAATTCTGAGGCTAATCTTAAACTATAACAAATCTGATGTATTTTGTGCTATGAATCTGTCTATGTCATTCTGTCATGAAGAGGGGTACCTTAGGATGGAACATAGGCTTAAAACCCCATAAAATCACTGCTTAAGACGGCCCAGCAAGCTGGTCAGTAACAAACTTAGCTATAGTTTCCTGAACGAACAAGCAAAAACTTGATGAGGTCTCCATCTTGTTTTATGTCCTTGAAAGCTTGACCTTGTAACCATGTGGTGGTACTTTCTCTTGGTCTCTGCCTTATAGGGAAGAAAAATTTGGGGGCTTATGTCATGATTAGCTCTAAAAATTATATTGAGTAGTTAAAAGCCTTTGCAAGCTCAAATTAACTACTCTAGACTCCTTCTGGAAAGGACAATTGAGACTACCCAGGGCTGAAGCTCAGTAACTAAGTCTCTGTTCTTTCACAGTGGTGGCCTGGGTTCAATTTCTGGCTTAGGTAATGAGTCCTTTCTGGTTTACTGTGTACATGACCTCTATCATGTGTTGATTCTCTTGACTTTTACCATTTGTTGATTCTCTACCCTTCCACAAACCATCTTGAATTTTCCTTTCTCTGAGCACTTGGGAGGTTATCTTTGGTAAAGTTCAAAAGCCAGAAATATTGGCAGTTTGGCATGGCTAAAGTCAGGTACTAAGAAATTTGAAAAGAATTTTAAAAATAATACTATGGCTAAAAGTCAACTTAATTGGGGCTGGGTGCGGTGGCTCATGCCTGTAATCCCAGCACTTTGGGAGGCCAAGGCCGGTGGGTCACGAGGTTAGAGGTTCAAGACCAGCCTGGCCAAGATGGTGAAACACTATCTCTACTAAAAATACAAAAATTAGCCAGGCACAGAGGCAGGAACCTGTAATCCCAGTTACTCAGGAGGCAGAGGCAAGAGAATCTCTTGAACGTGGGGGATGGAGGTTGCAGTGAGCCTAGATCACACCATTGCACTCCAACTTAGGCAACAGAGTGAGACTCCTTCTCAAAAAAAAAAAAAAAAAAAATCAGCTTAATTAAAAACAGATATTCAAGTTCTAACAGCATGGGACTCCTTGGGAAAAACAGAGGAGGCAGCACAGAACTCGTTTTGGGAACAATCTCTGTTTTCCTCATGAAATCCCAGGAATGGGAGGTGGATAGAACACTCTGAAAATGTAAGACCAAATATAATTTTAGCAATGGTTAATGGCAGTTATGGGGAGATAGGAGACTCTTGGCACATTTGAATAAGAGAAGCATGGTCTTGGCCAACTGGAAGGTATGACAACGTCAACATCCCTATCCCCCACTAAGGAATAAGGCTCCCATGAAAGATGGGCTTATTGCAAAATGGGCTAATTGATTTAGGGTTGCCATGCAGTAAAATGCATAGTAAAAACATTGCACTATCTTCTGCCGTAGCATTTTCCTCCTTTTGGGGATCTAAGATCTGGTATAAAAATGGGACCCTTAATTTTGGGGAACTGTTTTTGGTCTTCCAGCTGTGCCTACTTATTAGGCTGTAGAAACTGCATGTTTTTCTAGACCTGTTTCTTGAAGGTCTCTCCCTTGAGACCAGTAATCCGATTCAGAAACTGCAAAGGAAGCATGCTACCACTACTGGATCTTCTGTCTGTCTGAGTAGTTATATATGTGTTGTGTGTGTGATGTTTATACAAAAAGGAACTCTAATTGGCTTAAGGAGAAAATAAGTGCTCAAATCAAATATTTTAAAAGAAAAATAAAAACTATAACTTCTTTTTATTTTATGTAACCTCAGCAATCTTTGGAAAATATAAACGGCTTTAAGATTATTGGTAAAATAAAGACATTCGGTTTAAATTAGGCAGGTCAGATATCAGGCTTGCTAAATGCTTTAAGGTCATAGACTGCTTCTTTGGCTTTTGAAAATTGTTCAACTTGCCTGCTTTACAGCTTGGTAAGGCCTGGGGACATGTGAAGTTAGCCATGCCCCTAGCTATGCTGGAAAGAGCCAAACCTTAACTCTACTTGGTATGTAATTAAAGTAACTTATCAGATTTTTCATCAAAATTAAAAATTGCTAAGAGCTACCATTATCACACGTAATGAAGATTACTGAAATAAAAAGCTGTTTTACAAGCAAGGTGTGTAAGAAAAGTAAAATGTGTTAGTAAATGATTAGAAGAAGGCATGCAAATGTAAATTTTGCCTAGTCCAGTCCAGAGGGATTGTTTAAAAAGGTTGATAGGATTGTTTTTAAATTGAATAATATAAAGCTAAAGGTTTAAACAAGTTGTGGAAGCTTTTAAAAAAATTAATCTTATATAAAGAAGTTCTATGTGGACATTGGCTAAGGTTAAAAGGATATTAAGTTTTTCTGTAAATTGAGCATGGAATAAAATCACAGGAGGTTTTTTTAGAGCACTAATATGCTCTTTCACAAAAATGGTACAGCATTATAAAATGTTTATGAAAATCTCACCTTATCATCAAACTGATTAAAATTGGATAGATTTGTCTGTAATGTTTTAATAAAAATTGTGATTGACATTAATAGCACACTAATGCAAGGGTGAAATTTGTCTTTCTCTGTTGAACAAGATTTTCATGTAATATTAAAAGATAATGAAATATTTCGTTTGCTTTTTGAATAAACTACCAATAAAAGAAGGAAATGCCAAAAGACAGATTGTTCAGAAATCTAAGTGTTCCCTCTGTTCAGAAATCAGCAAAAGGTTTTGCCTTTTTAAAACTTTTGAGTCATTATTTTAGCTAAATGAATGACTTATGGTAACCTGGAATTCTATTTCATAATAGCAAGTGTTTAAACCTTTAACATATTTGACAGTCTTCCCAAAATCAAATTTCAGCTTTAAAACTGTCTTTTCTGACCTCTAATTTTGCAATGCTATAGAGGGCCCCAAAGCATCTAACAGAGAGGTAAACAGGATTATTTGACATGTTTAGTTACATGGAAAGCATTGTAAAAAGAAAAAAAGATTGATATTTAAGCTTCTTCAGGTTATATTTTAGTATATGTCATCAATATGTTCCAAAATTGTATGGAATTTCTAAAATTCTAATATGCCTGCGTATATGCTATCAATCAAAATTATGGTTATTATGTTAAGTTATTGTAGACCACAGAAATAACCAAATCTCCTTGTCAATTATGTTTTTAACTATAACTATTTAAAGTCATTCCCACGGTTAATTGCTTCATGTTGATGCAGTTTTGGGAAACTTCACAAGTACACAAAATCCTAGAATATGGTGTCTTTGAGGAGGTTCATGGAAGTATAGAAAGGACCCTGAAAAGCACTCTTGAATACAGGCTTCTAATAACATTAAAAATCATATCATGGGTAAGAATTCCCCATGAATCCCCCAATTCCCCACGAATTGAACTGGATAAGAATTCCTGGAATTTTAATAAAAAAAAAAAACTGATGGAGTTATAAAACTGCTAACCCAAGTAGAAAAAAAATTAATTGAATATAAAGGAAATACTTTGCCAGATTTGCATGCTAAATCAGCCAGTACCAAAATTGTTTATATATACAGATTGAATGAACTCCATGTTCTAAGTCAAATTACCTATGCAAACCTATCAGTTATTGAAGCGATGCACTTAATTTGGAGAATTAAACTGGTATTTAAGAGGATATCTGTAATGTTAATTAAGCATGGACTCTTGGAAAACTAGAATGACCACCTTGTCCTTCCGGAGTCCTTAAAGCTTTTGTTACTAAAAGTTCTGCATTCCATGACTCATCATGGAAAAGATAAAATGATCTGAATTAAATGTATCGGTTTGGTGTCTTATAAATTACTAGAATAGTTTATAACCCATGTTTGGTTTGTCAAACCCATATTCCTAGGAGAATAATCAAAGCTTCAGGTACATTTGGCTACTTGATGGGCTATTTAAACATTTATAAAGGAATTTCATTCAATTATCATTTTCATTGCTTGTTTTCTGGTTGTATAAAAGCTTTCCCATGCAAGAGGGCTAATGTTATAACAGTAGATTATTATGCTACAGTGTATTTTCACCACATCAAGAAAGATTTTTATGGTTCACTGACTGGGAAAATCAATGGTTTCATAATTTAGAACCTGAAGATTGGGTCTTCTGAGAACATCAGAGAAAGACAGTCCTTGCCATCCACACTACAGCAAAACTTTGGGAACTTGAACTTCGGGATCACAATCTCACAACCAAGATGAATCCCTCTACAATTTTGGAACAGTACACCCATTGGAAACCTTAAGGTAAAGCTAACCAGGGAAGTTTCTCCCCAGAAGAAGATGGCATCCTTGATGTGAACAGCTTTTCCCAAGATCATGAATCAAGAGTTCTCTGCTATGATGAGAATCTTATCTTAGGATATTTCCTTGTTTATGACTCTATGAACAATAGAAATGAAAAGGGGGTCTGTTATGCGTGCTTATGGGGTATAATTTTATGTGTGAATGATTTTGCACCCAGCCTTATACATGGATAAACTTATGCTTTAATAGATAAAAAATGAAAGCCCAATGTAAGTGAGAAACTTTAATGGTACGTATGTCGCCTCATAATCAGTCAAAAACAGAACATCGATTCACTCCTTTTAACGCACATCATAGGTTAAAGAGAACATTGCCAGGCCTTCACTCTTCTAGAAAAGTCTCATTTGTTAGGTCCTTTTTCCATGGTTTGTAATAAAAGGGGCAAAAATTAGAAATGTATCTGTCATGATAAACTCTATAGAAGATTCTACTGTAAAGGCTATGGTTACACAACAGACTTTAAATTATCTTGTGAAAGTTATGTTAAATAATAGAACTGGCTGAACAGAAAAGTATCTGTGGAGCTGCTGGCACTTATGGCCTATGGAGAAAACATTAGGTATTATAGACATTCAGTTGTAGGGGATTAACAAAGAGACTGCATATTAAAGTGAAGAGACTCTTATCTAGCCCATTCTTTGATCTATTTGATTTTAGATTGCTCAGTTTATGGGGACCCTGGGTAAGATGCATACTCCAAACTCTTTGTATTATCCACCTGATAGTCATAAAAATAGTCTTCCTGGTGCGCTATATTCTTTCAAAGGTTTTAAATGTTTGCATACAGCTATCTCTAGAATTTCAAATGTTCTCTCTTCCACTGGAATAACAAGAGCTGAAAGAAATGTATGACCATGAAGACACTGTAATCTATGAATGACATGCTGAGGTCAGAAACCCAAAGTGATGGTAACTGGGAATGGCTTTAAGGCCCTAAGTTTTGGTCACACTGTCACCTAAGTGAGAACCTAACCAAAAAGGGGGAATTTTTTTTTTTAACAGAATTATAGGAGGCCATTGTTTTGGACTGAGCTTATTCCCTATGCCCCAACAGACAAAATTAAACCAAAATGGAGTCACTCATGCTAAATGTGACGAATCAAACTAAGACTTTAAGGAAACACATAGATCCTAGAACATATCCAGGTTAGTTTCTCTCCTATAAACAGGATGTTTCAGCACAAGGAGATACCCTCTACTCAGTCCTTGTTCCTATCTTTGCAAAATTCACTATATATAAAAATTAACTCAAAATGGCTTAAAAGATTAAATGTAAGACCTATAAAAATCCTAGAAGAAAACCTAGCAAATGCTCTTCTAGACATTTACCTAGTCAAAGAATTTATGGTATTACATATTATAAGTCCCTGAGACAGGGTTTACACCTGGTAATTTTCTTAATAATTGAAATATTATTTATGGAGACTTGTATATTACCTTTCTACATATTCAATAGCTTCTTCATGTCAGTTAAAGATAAATCTCTGGCTTTTATGTCCAAATTGTGATATAATGATGTTCACTAGTTCAGTGTGGCCATTTTTATAACTTTCCTGGTTCTAGATGAACAATTTTACTTTTTCTACCAATGCCAATGTTTTTTAATATATGAATACATAATTGTTGTACATATTTATGGGGTATATGTAATATTTTGATACAGGCATACAACGTGTAATAAGCAAATCTGGTCAATTGGGATATGTATCACTTCAAACATTTATCCTTTATTTGTGTTGGGAACATTCCAAATGTACTTTTCTGGCTATTACGAAATACACAATAAATTATTATTAGCTGTAGTTGCCCTATTGTGCTACTGAACACTAGATCTTAATTCTTCTAATTGCATTTTGTACCCATTAAAACCAATCTCTTTATCCCTTTCTCCTCACCCACTACCCTTCTGAGCCTCCAGTAAACATTATTCTACTCTCCACCTCCACTCCATTAGATCATTTCTTTCAATTTTCACATATGAGTGAGAACATAAGACATTTGTGTTTCTGTGTTTGGTTTACTTCACTTAACATAATGTCCCCCAGGTCCATCCCTATTTTTGCCA
Organism: Piliocolobus tephrosceles; assembly: GCF_002776525.5. NCBI lineage: Eukaryota > Metazoa > Chordata > Mammalia > Primates > Cercopithecidae > Piliocolobus > Piliocolobus tephrosceles. The sequence goes on along the minus strand of NC_045440.1, from coordinate 114,394,570 downwards.
ACGATTAGATTTCATTTTCTTTCGGCCGATTAATATTTCAATGTGTATGCTATATTTTCTTTCATCCATTGATGGGCACTTAGATTGATTCCTTATCTTGGCAATTATAAATAGTGCTGCAATAAACATGGAGTTCAAATTATCTGGATGGAGTGTAGATAACTCTTTGATATACTGATTTACTCTCTTTATGATATATACCCATGAATGGGGTCACTAGATCAAATAGTAGTTCTGGTTTTAGTTTTTCAAAAATCTCTGTACTGTTTTTTTATAGTGGTTATGCAATTTATATTCCTACCAACAGTGTACGGGCATTCCCCCTTTTCAGCACATTCTCCAGCATTTGTTACTTTCTAATATGTATGAATTAAACATACTACTTGCATACCCTTAATGGACTTAACAAAATAGGTTATTCCTGCTATTACCTCAGCTTATTGAGGATCACGCCTCTGGCTTCAAAATTGCTGTCAAGAAAGGTGACACAAAAGCTGTGGTTTGATGATGAAGTGACATTAAAATCTATCATATCTGACTTCCATAGGCTTATTGCTGTAGTATCTATATACAAACAGGGCCCAGGATCCTCTCTGTGGCAATAACTGTTAGAGGTTATAAAGGGATTGTATCTACTTGTAACTATTTAATCATGATAACTTAAATCACTTTCTCTTACCTTCTGTCTACCAGCCGTACGTTTTCCCAGATTATCTACAATCATCTATAACTGCCTGGCTGATTGGGTGTCAGGCTGGCACCACATGTTTCCTCTGCTAATTATTCCTCATTTCTCTGTATTAGCACTTCTTTGGCTTTACACTCTATCTTTTTTGCTTGTTTGTTTTGAGACAGGGTCTTGCTGTGTCACCCAGGCTGGAGTGCAGTGGCACTGATCATGGCTCACTGCAGCCTTGATCTCCTCGCACTCAAGCTATCCTCCCATCTCAGCCTCCCAAGCAACTGGGACTATAGGCACATGCCACCATGCCTGGTTACCTTTTTTGTATTTTGTAGAGATAAGGGGTTTTGCAATATGGCCCAGGCTGGTCTCGAACTCCTAAGTTCAAGCAATCCACCTACCTTGGCCCACTAAAATGCTGGGATCAAAAGCATGAGCACCGCACCTGGGCTCCATTCATCTTCATCCCAGAACCATGCCAAGCTCATAGTGACAGTGATCAGGATGTTAAAAAAAAGATCATAAATAATGTTCATATTCAGTCTATGTCAGTACTTTTGTTTCTGGCTACCTTTACTAATTTTATCCAACAATTTTTGTGAGCCAGTATGTAACATACTTAAAGTAAACCACCAGGATTCTGCTCAAATTGGACCTCTAACAATAATGATCTAGACTACCTATGGGTTAGTAATAATACTACTGGCTCTCCTTTAGTATTTAGTCTGGAGATTTGCAAAGCCTAGAAAATCAGAAATGCTATTCGGTTGACTCCCCAGGAGAAGTCTAGTATTTTCTAGGTGGGGTTTCAAGAACATTTGATGTGGTGGAAGTGTCATTTGTTGAGACATAAGCATGGTCACTGACTAGGTACTGGATACTTTTGAATTGTCCTTGTAGTGAGGTGTATGGAGCTATGATACGCATGCCTCAGCTGTGATACAATCCTTGCTGGTGTTCACACGTGTCCCAGCTGTCAGCGACAAACATTACAGCAGGGATTCTGATATTTATCTTGATCTATAACACAAGTCTACTCCACACCAGTACGAGTATAGAGATTGTTCCCTCATGGAGTGACCAATCAGCAGCTAGCTTTTCAAGAGCCCACCTCCAGGAGACAGAACTGGATCTGTTAGAGGCTCTTTGCTTTTTTTATTTTGATTTCCCAGGATTGTCAAGGGATTAGCTGGCAGATGCTAATTTAGGACCTTCTCATTGTTCTTAATACTACTACATTCTGATGTTTTTAAAGTTATGCCATTATATATTAGAAGTATAAATTATAATAAAATTACACAATTCAAATGTTCTATTTGATGAGTTTTGACAATTGAAGACACTCATAATCACAACTAAAATGATGTATAAAACATTTCTGTCATTCTAGAAAATTTCCTCGTGCTCCTTTTCTAGTCAATTTCCAGTCTGCAAGAGGTGATTACTTTCTAAATTTTATCACTATGCAGCCAGCATCATCAGTGCACTTTTTAAAATATATCAGGCAATAAATATTGCAAGTTTTGTGGGCTCCATATTTCAGTCTCATACATTCTTCTTTGTTTTGTATAATCCTTTAACAATATTTTTAATGCTCTATTCAGTGCTATACATATTCAAAATTAGGGAACAGAATTGATGTGGCCCTGTGCTATAGTTTTCTGATTTCTACTGCAGGTTAGTTTTGAGTGTCTTTAAACTTCATTTAAAAGGAATAATACAGTATGAACTCTTTTTTTTTTTTTTTTTTTTTTTTTTTTTTTTTTTTTTTTTTTTTTTGAGACGGAGTCTTGCTCTGTCGCCCAGGCTGGAGTGCAGTGGCCGGATCTCAGCTCACTGCAAGCTCCGCCTCCCGGGTTTATGCCATTCTCCTGCCTCAGCCTCCCGAGTAGCTGGGACTACAGGCGCCCACCACTTCGCCCAGCTAGTTTTTTGTATTTTTAGTAGAGACGGGGTTTCACCGTGTTAGCCAGGAAGGTCTCGATCTCCTGACCTCGTGATCCGCCCGTCTCGGCCTCCCAAAGTGCTGGGATTACAGGCTTGAGCCACCGCGCCCGGCCCAGTATGAACTCTTTTGTTCCCTCATTTCTTAGCTCAATCTATTGTATTTCTGGTTCATCTACATTGTTGCACACATTAAGAGGTTATTTCTTTTTATTTCTTAGAAGTATACCATTAAATTTTTATACTACAATTTTAAAATCCATTTATCCAGTTGATAGACATTTAAGTTGTTCTCTTTGGAATTACCTGTGGCATGACCAAGACATGGGATATGTGTATGTTTATGAAAATTTGGCATTCCATTCTCTAAAATGAGAGTATTATTTTGCACTCTACTAGCAATGCACATTTTTTTTCCCTAGGCTAAAGCCTTCAGGTAATGGGCTCATTTCAATGCCTCCAAATCCAGTACCCTGTTAATAATTAACAAAATCACCAATTGTATATTGAATAGAATAAACAAGTAGCAGCAGAAGGTTCTGGAAGCATCATCACGATGCAAGGACTCACTCTAACATGTCCTTATGATATTATTTATACACTCTCAGATTTTCTTCAGCAACATGGATACTAATTTAGCAAAGGCCTCTTGGCACCAGACACCCTTGTTAGGTATATAACGGTATGAGCTGTCACTGAAGCACAATGTCTGAGAAACTGTTCATAGGGCAGAAAAAGAGGCAAAAAATGGAATATGTTCTTGAAGATTATTTTCAGAGCTTATAGCATGTGGCATATGCTGCAGCAAGTACTTTAGCAGAGATTCACCAGAAGAACTGGTCTAATATCCAGGGAAGAGGCTACCACTGACCTCCTGTTCCACAGCTCAATCTTGTCTGCTTGGGTCTTGGTATCCTACATCCCATATCTTCCTCCTCTAAGAAAAAAATCCTTCTCAATTCACTTACATTTTATTTGCCATTGCATTCCATATAGCACTACCATATCTCCCACTGCAAGAGTCCACTCTCACAACCCTCTAGAGCCCTGGTACTCAAAGTGTGGTTCATGAAGCATTAGCATTGTTTTTTAGCGTCTGACTCTGCCCCAGATCAACTGAACCACTATTTCAGTTTTAGTTAGATACCCAATATGATTCACATGCACATGAAAGTTTAAAAAGCATATATGGAAAATATTCACAAATTCAGGCAAATGATCCAGCAGCTCAATATTCCAAACGTGGCAGGCCTCTAATCAGGACTTGTGTATTCTTAGGGTGTTTATATGTATATGGGGAAGGAGGTTCTGTTCACTTTTCTCTATCCTTCCCACTTAAACAAAGTCATCCTGAAATTAAATAAGCAAGCCAGACCTGCACTGGATCTATACCAGGTTAAATCTGAACTGGGTTCAAAGATTGCTAAAAATAATCTCTTATATATTACTTAACCTTCTTTTCACTTTAGAATACTCCTACATCAGCAGAATAAAATAAAATATTATGAGTTCACAAGAAGAGGATGCAAGTAAATAGGTAAACCTAAAGCCCCCATGCCTCCATAATATAATGCAGTACATGTAACTCCTGTACATGTAATGCAGCCAGCATGGAGCAAGGAACCCTAAGTAAAAGGGGCTAGAACATGGTTTTATTGTCTTTATTCAGTTAGGATAGAAAATGTACCTTTCAGAAAGACATCTCTAAAGGCCTCAGATCATGTTATCACTTACACCAAATGCACTATTTCAGCCCATTTAAAACATCTCCATTATTATTTCTTATAAATTATATAATTGACAATGAAATTTTGCAGCAGGCTATGTCCCCAAATTCCATAAATCCCACATCTGTTTATCATAAGCAATTGTATACAGACATCTTATGGTGCATCTTGCTATCAGCATTCAGTTGGTAAGAACTCTGTATTTCTGTAGTAATTGTTCTCTAGATTAGTATATTCACAAATGGGGATAGATCTTCCCTGTTTTTCTTTTCTCTCTCTCCCCTACATCCTTTGGATAGAAAAAAACTGGTTGCTAATTAGCTATTAACACTTTCTTTCTCAATCTGCTACTCCTCTGCATCCTCAGGCATAAGATAAGCCTGGCTATAGCCTGCCATCTATTAAAGCCTAATACTAATCATACCCATTAATATTTTATAGGTAGTGAAAGCTATATGTTATTTTCTCTCTTTTTCAGAACTGCAGGAAAACTCATTTTGTCCTACTTTTTTTTTTTTCAATTATGCTTTGTTCAATACCCCTAGTATCCAAATAATATATTATCAAAAAGATTATCTGAGGATCTAAGGGTTGCTTGTACCTGTGGAATACCAAAGCTAATAAATACGCAAGCAGGTGCTTTTCTATTTAATTGCCCTATTACAATCAACTGTACTAAGTTTCTCAAGCATCTGAATGTTATAGTGCCTGACAATGAGTCCTTAAACACTTGTTTCAGAGTGGATTCTAACACCACTGGGACTTTTCAGCTCAGCCAATAATTGCATCTCCACCCATTGCTGCCCTTTTAAATCAAGTCACCATGAGACTGAGTTTAAGAATACTAAGCATCACAAATTGAGAACATTCTCGGAAAGTGCTAATCACCTGCTTTTATTACTTCAGAATATATACCATCTATATATCCATAAAAAATAATGAAGATTTTCTTAGATGTAATTTCTAAAGGAAAATTTGAGAGGAGGAAAAAAAGAGAGAATATGAATTTATTTCCATAGATTTAGATTTTTAAAAAAATATAGTTGATCTTAGCATTAACCATGAAAATAACTCTCTGTGTCAGTCCTGGAGCTCTTTGAATTTTGGAGTCAACATATGTCATAACTGAATGTGCTGCTCTGACCCATTCCCTGTGTAACATGTAAAGCTGTGAAAAATGAGTAGGGCTTAGAGCAAAAGAGACCTCTGCAGCATGTTCATAGGGCTGTGCCAGTCCCCCTGCCACACAGGCCTTATGACACATCAGACTCAGTTTGTCTGAATGTGTTAAAGGTAAGGATGCTGTGTAGAGACTCAGAAAAGAATCACAGCATAAAACTCTTGGGTTTTGAGACAAGTATTTATGTTCTTCTCTATGGTTAATATTTTCTTTTTGTTGCTTTTACTTTTATTTTAGCTTCAGGGGGCCCATGTACAGGTTTGTTACATGGGTATACCATGTGTTCCTGAGGTTTGGTGTATAAATGATCCCATCACCCAGGTAGGGAGCAAAGTACCCAATAGGTAATTTTTCAATGAATACTCCTTCTCACCTTCCCCTCTCTAGCAGTAGTCCCCAGTGTCTAATGCTGCCATCTTTATGACCACGTGTACCCAATATTTAGCTCCTGCTTATAAGTGAGAACAGGCGACATTTGATTTTCTACTCCTGTGCTAATTTTCTTAGGATAACGCCCTCCAGCTGTATCCATGTTGCTTGAAAGGAAATGATTTCATTCTTTTTTATGGCTGCATAGTATTCTTTTGGGAACCAGCTCATTGCTTGGTACAGAAGCCTGGTAAAGACTAATTGTTTAATAATGGGGCACCAAGTTACTCTACAACCTCTGTTGCAATGAGGATCCATCAAACCATAGTGCTAATCACGTGCAGCAGGAATCCATTATGAAATGAAAGATATATGTACGTGTGTAAGTGTGTATGAAATTAGGCTTGAATAGGTTGTGACAAATGAGCAAGTTGTGTGAGCAGGGGGCTCAGATTCTCAGGACACATCTGCTTGCTGCATCACCATTCCACTGTCCACACATGCATGTAGCCTAATAAGGAGTTTCCTAACCCCAGATTAAAAGAGGAAAAAAATGAGCTTGTTTTACACAGTATGCTCTCAACTGTTGGAACCAGACTGCTGGCATAGTTCAACTAGTGTCTGAGTGGCACTGACAGACAGAAAAGTGAAATCCTCCAAGTGGGAAGAGCTTTGGAAAATACATTTGAATGACCACTTTGCCTCATAGGAGGGAAACAGTGTTAGAACAATGCGTCTTCTGAAAGGTGGTCCCATTCTAATCTTAGGAACCTGAAAATAGGTTACCTTATAGTGCATAAGGGCCTTTTCAGATGTGATTGAATGAAAGATCTTGAGATAGAAGCATCATTCTGGATTTTCTGGGAGAGGACAATATAATCACAACATAGGCACTTTTTTTTTTTTTCTCTCTGATGTCCTGCCTCCTTCTTATAAGGATAATCACATAATTGTATCATGATAAGAAAGAGGCAGGAGGTCAGAGAAAGAAAAAAATATGCTACAAAGTTGGATATGAAGATGGAGGAATGGGTCATGAACAGTCTCTAGAAGCTGAAAATGTCAGAGGAAAGAATTCTCCCCTAGAGCCTCTAGAAGGAAAATAGCCCTATAAACACTTTGACTTTAGCCCTGTAAGACTCATTGCAGACTTCTGACCTCCAGAACTGTACTATAATAAAATAAACCTAGGTAGCTTTAAGCCATTCAGCTTAAAGTTATTTGTTACAGCAGCAATAGGAAACTCATACGGATAAATATATTCTAAATCCTTGACAATGACTAATTGTTTGTTTAGTTGGTCAGGTATTAAAAAAAAAAAAAAAATTAAATACCTGTTTTCTGCTGTAATGTCATCTCTAGGATTTCAGGCCTGATTCTATCATTTAAATTTTCTCCTTATTATGGGTTGTTTTCCTTCTTATTTGAGTGCTTGGGATTTTTAAAAGTTGTAATCTTGGCGTTGATATTTTTAACTTGCTGGATGCTGGATGATTTTTATATACCTATAAATGTTCTTGAACTTTGTTCTGAAGTGCAGTTACTTGATAGCAGTTTGATCCTTTTGAGCCATGCTTTCAAGGATTTTATGTAGGATCAGTATAGTTTCTAACTTACAGCTAATATTGACATACTACTGAGGGAATATCCGTCTGAGAACTACAGTATATTCATTTGTCCCTGGGATTATGAGGTGATTTACTCTGGATAGTGAAATAGGAACCATTCCAGAACCAAGGATGGCACTAGGCATTGTTCCCTCTGTTTTGGGGGGGGGAATATTTTCTCTGGCTCAGGTAGTTTCATCACATGCATTAGCAGATCAATATTTAAGTGAAGAATTTAGGGGTTCCCTTTGCATATCTTCTTAGCGCTCTCAGTACAACTCTCACTTCCCTGGAATTATGCCCTACAAAATCAACCTGCATTAGTCTCATAAACACTCAGATTGGTCTCTTTAACCCACAGAGATAGTCAGGCTCCTCCCTGATTACCCTCCTTTCCCTGTGGCCTGGAACTCTTTCCAGGCAATAAGCTGGAACAAACATTTGCCTTAAATATTTTGCTTACCCTATCCCATGGATTATTACCCTGCACTGCTCGATGTCCAGTGTCAAAAACTGATGTTTCACAATTTGTACATTTTTAGATATTATCGTGGGCAGGAAGGTTTAATTACTTATTATTCCATCTTGATAAACAACAGAAATAATTTACTTGTGAGTTTGAATAATTATATTGCAGTCTTTTTTATTACCTCACAAAAAGTCACTTGGAAGCTGTCTTTCAACAAGGTCATCTCATTACCATAGCCTGTGCTGAAATACTATCAATGCCCTTTCTATATATGCAGTAATACTAATAATACTTATGGTTTAGGAAGTAGGATTGCTGTAAGGTGGAACGTGTAATAAATAGCTAGATGGCTGAACTATATCACTAATGTTCTGAGGATAACTACTTTACTGAACTGGAAGATATAATAGGGCAATTGAACATTACTAATTGTTATTGTTTATTCTTTTCAGTTGGATATCTGTCTTTATTCAAGCGCCAATTCCAATTGCGTTTCTTTACCCTTTCACCTATCAGCTCAGTAGAGAAAATACTATCATTTTCTTTGCTAAAATCCATTCTCATTAACAATTTCTTACAAGAAATATATGTATTTCTGCTATAAATTTGGATATGGCATCCTCTGTGCCCCTGAAATCTTAAAGTGGCAATCATTTTTATTTGGGGTTTATAAAGATGTGGGTAAGGATATCAACTCTATTTGCTGATTGTAAAGTCTTTGGAAATAGCCTACTCTGAATTTTCCCAGTTTTAAAATAGGAGAGATAATATATACCTAGAAGATGTTCTTTGAAAATTAAAAACAACACGTATATCAAGCTTGACAAAGCACAAGATTTCTGAAAATAAAAACTTATTCTTGTGTTATTCTTGTGATATGCCTATTATTACCCACAAAAGTAATGTTTCTCTTGTCACTTTAGAGTGTTAGGCAGATGTTGCCATAAGGGAGAATTTGTCTGTTTAATTTCTCTCTCTCTATATATATATGTTTGCTACTTTAAGAGCTTTTCTCGGGTTGCCTGGCAACTAGCCTGCTGGAATACGGTACCCTCTTCCATTCAACAGAGAGAATATGTACTCAACTTTCTCCAGATTTCAATATTAAGCAGTTGCCATTCCCACTAATTTCTATAAACTACTGGCATCTAAGCTCAAATGCCTTTGTGCACAAACATAGGCTGTTTTTTCCATGTTTACAAATTCACACTCATTCTAACTCTATAAAAGACCATCTCACAGTGCTTGCAGTTGCATTTAGCTGAAATTCATGTTTCCTTGGGATACTGAGTGTAAGTGAATTTATGAACTTGCTGAAATCTCCTGACCAATGAGGTCCAGTCTGGGCCAAGTGAGGTTGCTGATTTCCACCTGTGATATTTATATAGTGCTTTCTTTTTAAATTATTCTATTTTTTAAATCTCTTCTCCAAAATTACTAGATGTCAGTGATGCTGAGTATATTTTAACTCTGTTCTCTCTTATTCTCCCTCAAAATTAAGGAAATAACAATTTTCCAAGCTACTGAATAACTGAATAAGTATCAAGTGGTTACTATTTACTTCTAAATAGTCTTCATACAACTCAAATGGCTCACCATTTCAGCTTCCTACATTTCCATGACATGAAAAATTTAGAAAATAACAAAGGAAAAATAACATATGCTAGAGGAACTTTCAAATATTAAATAAGGATCTTGAGTTTGGAAGACAAGAGTAGAAAAACGATAGTTTTGTAATGGTGTTCAGTTGTGAAAATTAGTGAGCAGTAAAATTACATATAGTGAGTAGTAACATTATATATTGTTTTCTACATGTGCATTTATTATATATAATATTTTATTGAACATAAACATTATAAAATAATAACTATCACCAAAATATGGGATATTACCAATATGTATGAATATGACTTTATAAAACTGTGGTTATTTTACTAGGTTCCAACTCAAGACATTTTCAATTACTATTGAAATGCAGAGTTTTTTTTCTATATTAAACCTCCCTGATCTCCTATATCATAATAATTTAAATTCTATTTTAGATTATCTCACTGCAATTTTGTTGCTAGACTGCTTTGGTATACTAACTATAAAAAATGGCTCAAATCATAAAAGCTTCCTGAATTCTAAGCTTTTGGATCATGATTTTCAGTCTCCTACCATCAAGATGGAGAATCTAGTTTGACACCTCTTAATTCTGAGATGGTCTTTTGAGTTGCATCATTATGATATGCATTAGTCAATAAAATAAGGTGGAAATGACATGACAGGAGCTATCTAGGCCATAAAAGACCTTGAATATTTTAGTGTTCACCTACCCCCCTGCCATTACCATGAAATCATATCTGAGTTATTCTTACAGAATATTAGACATATGGAACGGAGATAAACAACAAAAGTTTTCATAGCTGATAACCTGAAAGTGTCAAAGTCCAGCCAAAATTGATCAACACCTACTGGCCAACCTGAAGCTGACCACACATGCATGGTTGATAACCCAGAGACTACTTAGAATCAGCAGAAATATCCCTGCAAACACAGAATTTATAAGGAACATTGTTTTATAAACTAGATTGTGTGGTGGTTTGTTATACAGCAGACGCTGATGAATACAATTCCAAAAAAGCTCAGGAGGTTGATTATTAATTAAGCTAATCAAAGAGGTACCACAGGTGAAGTCCAACTGAATGAAATCAAAGAAATAATACAAGATGCGAAGGAAAAAATATTCAGTGAAATAGATAGCATAAATAATAAAAAATCACAACCTCTGGAAATGAAGGACACACTTAAAGAAATGCAAAATGCACTGGAAAGTGTCAGCAATAGAATTGAGTAAGCAAAATAAAAAACTTCAGAGTTTAAAGACAAGGTTTTTTAATTAACCCAATACAATGAAGACAAAGAAAAAAGGACTTTAAAAAAAAAATGAACAAAACCTCCAAGAAGTTTGGGTTATGTTACTTGACCAAACCTAAGAATAATTGGCACTCCTGAGGAAGAAGAGAAATCTAAAAGTTTGGAACGTATATATAAGGAAATAATTGAGGAAAACTTCCCCATCCTTGCTAGAGATCTAAACATCCAAATACAAAAAGTTCAAATAAAACCTGGGAAATTAATTAAAAAAAGATCTTCACCTAGGCACATAGTCCTCATAGGTTATCTAAAGTCAAGACAAAGGAAATAATCTTTTGAGAGAAAAAAGCACTAGGTAACCTATAAAGGAAAACCTATCATATTAACAGCAAATTCCTCAGCAGAAACCCTACAAGGTAGAAGAAATTGGGGCACTATCTTCACTCTCCTTAAACAAAACAATTATCAGTCAAGAATTTTGTTTCTAGTGAAACTAAGCTTCATAAACAAAGGAAAGATACAGTCTTTTTCAGACAAATACATGCTGAGAGAATTTGCCACTACCATGACAGCACTAAAAGAAATGCTTAAAGGAAATCTGAATTTTAAAACGAATCCTTGAAATATACCAACATAGAATCTTCTTAAGGCATAAATTTCACAAGACCTATAAAACAACACAGTGCAAAAAAAAAAAAAAAAAAAAAAAAATTCAGGCAACAAATAGCACAATGAATGCAACAGTATTCAGTTGGCGCAAAGTAATTGTGGTTTTTGCCATTGAAAAGTAATGGAAAAGCTGCAATTACTTTTGCACCAACCTAATACCTCACATCTTAATATTGACATTGAATGCCAATGACCTACATGCTCCACTTAAAAGATACATAATGACAGAATGGGTAAGAATTCACTAACCAAGTATCTGCTGTCTTCAAGAGACTCACCTAACACAGAAGTACGCATGTAAACTTAAGATAAAGGGGTAGAAGAAGATATTTCAAGAAAATAAACACCAAAAGTGAGCAAGAGTACCTATTATTACACCAGACAAAACAAACTTTAAAGCAGTAACACTGAGAAAAGACAAAGAGGGCCATTATATGTGATAAAAGGACTTGGCCTACAGGAAAATATTACGATCTTAAATATATATGCACCTAATACTGGAGATCCCAAATTTATAAAACAATTACTACTAAACCTAAGAAATGACATAGACAGCAACACAATGATACTTAGGGACTTCAATACTCCACTGACAGCACCAGAGAGGTCATCAAGATAGAAAGTCAACAAAGAAACAATGGATTTTAACTATACACTAGAACAAATGGACTTAACAGATATTTGCGAACATTTTACCCAACAGCAGCAGAATATACATTTTATTCATCAACACATGGAAGATTCTGCAAGATAGACCATTTGACTTGACCACCACAAAACAAGTCTCAATAAATTTAAGAAAATTAAAATTGTGTCAAATACTCTCTCAGACTACAGTGGAATAAAACTGAAAATCAACTCCAAAGAGAACCCTCAAGACCATGCACATTCATGGAAATTAAATAACCTGCTCCTGAATGATCATTGGGTCAACAATGAAATCAAGATTATAATTAAAAAATTATTTGAACTGAAGGTAATAGTGACACAACCTATCAAAACCCCTGAAATATAGCAATGGGGGTGTTAAGGGGAAAGTTAATTGCCTTAATGCTTACATCAAAAAGTCTGAAAGAGCAGAAATAAACAATCTAATGTCACCCTTCAAGGACCTAGAGAAACGTGAACAAACCAAACCCAAACCCAGCAGAGGAAAAGAGTTAAAGATCAGAGCAGAACTAAATGAAACAAACAAATACAAAAGATAAATGAAACTAAAACCTTGTTATTTAAAAGATAAATAAAACTGATAGACTATTAGAGAGATTAACCAAGAAAAGAAGAGAGTAGATCCAAATAAGCTCCATTAGAAATCAGACGGGAATTACTAAAACCAACACACAGAAATACCACAGACCATACAAGGCTACTGTGAACACCTTTATGCATACAAACTAGAAAACCTAGAGGAGATAGATAAATTCCTGGAAATATACAACCTTCTTAGATTAAAACAGGAAGAAATAAAAACTCCAAACAGATATATAGCAAGCAGTGAGATTGAAATAGTAATTAGAAAAATTGCCAACAAAATAAAGTTCCAGACCAAATTCACAGCTAAATTCTATGAGAAATTAAAAGAAAAATTGGTACCAATCATACTGATAATTCCACAAGATAGAGAAGGAGGGAACTCTCTGTAAATAATTCTATGAAGCCAGTGTCACCCTAATACCAAAATAAGGAAAGGACATAACAGAAAAAACAAAACAAAAACCTACAGACCAATATCCCTGATGGAATAGACATGCAAAAAATCCTTAACAAAATACTAGCTAATCAAATCCATCAGCATATTAAAAAGATAATCCACCATGATTAAGTTAGTTTCATACCAGTGATGCAGGGATGGTTTAACACACATATCAATAAATGTGATACCACACATAAACAGAATTAAATACAAAAAATACATGATCATCTCAATAGATGCAGCAAAAGCATTTGACATAATCCAGCATTCCATTATGATTAAAACTCGAGAAAACTGGCATAGAAGAAACACTGTAATGTAACTAAAGCCATCTGTGACAAACCCACAGCCAGTGTAAGGCTGTAATTTGATGAAAATTAACCAATTTTCATCTTTAATAATGCTAACAGCCCTAGTAATAAAACTAGGAATAGCCCAGAAGTAACCCAAGGAACTTCCCTAATGTCTGGTTTACTTCTCCTTGCATGACAAAAACTAGCTCCTATTTCAATTATATTTTAAATCTCTTCATCAATAAACACAAGCATTCTCTTATCTCAATCTTATTCATTATAGTAGGCAGTTGAGGAGGACTCAATCAAACACAAATGCTCAAAATCCTAGCCTACTCTTCAGTTACCCATATGGGTTGGCTGTTAGCAGTATTAATATAGAACCCAGGCATTACCATTTTCAACCCAATTATTTACTTTATTCTAACAATTACCGCATTTCTAGCACTCAATCTGAGCACAAGCAGTATAACCCTATCATTATTTCACACCTGAAATAAACCAACATGACTAACACCTATAATCCATTAATTTGATTATCCCTAGGAGGTTTACCCCTGTTAACAGGATTTCTCCCTAAATGAGTTACCATCTAAGAACTTACAAAAAATGAGTCTTATTGCCCCAACCATTATAAATAGTATAACCCTACTCAACCTATACTTTTACATATGTGTAATTTACTCCACCTCAGTGACAATATTCCCCACATCTAATAACATAAAAATAAAATGACAGTTCGAAAACAGAAAGTCCATATTAACCCTCCCCCCCACTTATAATCTCCTCTACTCTCCTCTTACCTATTTCTCCATTAACACTAGCTGTGATCTAGAAATTCAGGTTAAATGAGACCAATGGCCTTCAAAGCCTTTAGCAAGTAAATTATACTTAATTTCTGCAACAAACCTAAGGACTGCAAAACTCCACTCTGCATCAATTGAACGCAAATCAACCACTTTAATTAAGCTAAGCCCTCGCTAGATTGGTGGAATTAAACCCACGAAAATTTAGTTAACAGCTAAACACCCTAATCAACTGGCTTCAATCTACCTCTCCCAACGCTGGGAAAAAAGGCAGGAGAAGCCCCTGCAGGATTGAAGCTGCTCCTTTGAACTTCGTCTGAATTTTCGTGTTGAATTCAACATGAAAACCACCTCGGGACTGGTAAAAAGAGGCCTTAACTTCAGTCTTCAGATTTACAGTCTAATGCTTACTCAGCCATTTTACCTTTTTCACTCCACTTATATTCATCAACCGTTGATTGTTTGCAGGTAACCACAAAGACATCGCAACATTATACTTACTATTCTGAGCATGAACAGGGATGGTGGGCACACCCTTAAGCCTCTTTATTCGAGCAGAACCGGGCCAACCAGGTACTCTGTTAGAAGATTATCAAATTTACAACGTTATTGTTACCGTCCACGCATTTATCATAATTTTCTTTATAGTTATACAAATCATAATCGGCGGTTTCGGCAACTGATTAGTTTCTCTCACAATTGGCGCTCCCGACGTGGCATTTCCCCGCATAAATAACATGATTTTCTGACTTCTCCCCCCGACCCCTGCCTGCCCTGTTTCCTACTATTATTTGCGTCCTCAATGGTAGAGGCTGGCGGTGGGACCCGCTGGACAGTTTATCCTCCCTTAACAGGAAAGGTAACATGCAGGATCCTCTGTGGACCTGATCATCTTCTTACTTAATTTAGCAGACATCTCTTCTATTCTAGGAGCTGTTAATTTTACTACCACAATCATGAACCCCCAGTCATATCCCAACACCACACACCCCTCTTCGTCTGATAGTCCTAATTACAGCAGTTCTACTTCTTTCTCTTCCAGTCCTAGCGGCCGGCATTACTATACTATTAACTGACCATAATCTCAACACTACTTTGTTTGACCCAGCTGGTAGAGGTGACCCTATCCTGTATCAACACTTATTCTGATTTTTTGGCCACCCTGAAGTCTATATCCTTATCCTACAAGGCTTCTGGATAATCTCCCACATCGTAACACAGTATTCTGGAAAAAAGGAACCATTTGTGTACATGGGCATAGAATGAGCCATAGTATCAATTGGTTTCTTAAGATTTATCATATGGGCTCACCACATACTTACAGTAGGAATAGATGTACATACAGGAGCATACGTCACCTCTGCCACTGTAATTATTGCAATTATTGCCCCCCCCCCCCCACTGGCATCAAAGTCTTTAGCTGGTTAGCTTCACTACATGGCAGCAACACCAAATCCCCACAATTCTTTGATCCCTGGGATTTATATTCCTGACCAGCATTGTACTAGCAAACTCATCACTAGCCATTGTCTTGCATGACACATATTATGTTGTAGCCCATTTCAATTACATCTTATCAATAAGAGGTGTATTTGCTATTACAGGAGGCTTTGTCCACTGATTTCCCCTATTCTCAGGTTACATACTTAGTCAGACCTATGCTAAAATTCACTTTACCATCATGTTTACAGGTGTTAATTTGAGTGAGTTGTTTTGAAGCTGGATTTTCATAATTTCAGTTTTTATGTTTATTATGAGTTTTAGAAAAGTATCATACTGGTGTTAATTTAAAATCAAAGGCATAAAATAAGCTTTGTAATAACTATTTTTGAATATGACTTTCTTCCCACTCATAAATTTTGAGAATATTTGACTATGTCTCATATCATTTTTAAAATGAACTAAAAATGGAAAACTTTATTAAAAGAGTATATTAGTTAACACATACATAGTTATTAGTGCAAGTACATAGGTGCATCCTGTACCAAACAGAGTTAATTTTGACTCTCATTTGTGACAAGCAAAGATTTGTTGAATGGTACAATTAAAAAAGAGGAGCATAAAATTGCAGACACTGAATTCTTCAATTAGGAAACTTGATGTTATCTATACTCAGTGTACAGGTTGGTGTTGTCCTAAACCGTGTGATGATGCCGCTAACTACTTTTATATTTAAGAGCTTTATTTCCCTTGGGCTATTTTTCACTTTTTCAATTTGGTTTGGAACATTTCTGACTTTACCTATTTCAATCCAAATCTAAGAGAAAACTTGAAAGGCTTTGTTGACTTTTATTTTGTATCTGGGGATTGAGTCCAACCAGAGTCTCAAGCAAAATGTAAGAATTGCAAATCTATCCAAACTGAATAACGTACCAGTTCACAAGCACTGAATGACTGAAACAGAAAAAGGATAAATTTTGCCCATCCTTGGACAAGCTAAAATCTGGCAAGTAAACATAAGAAAAGAGGAATCCCTCTAGGCTTTCTATAACAGAATTTAAAATCATATAATACTTGGTCATCATAAGTCTAACACTTTTACTCTGTAGCAAAACACATTTTAGAAATGTCAACAAATGGGATGCAAGAATAATTATTCTCCCTTTTTGTACTATTTAGCTATAATAGAGCTCATGCCTTAAACCTTGTAGATTTAAGTATGTTATTTCAGTGGTCTTAAATAAAATCAAATAAAAGTTATTAATGTTGTTGAGAATATAAAAGTTATGACTTCTGGAATTTTAGGTAATATTTCAGACTATAAAGTTAAATGCTATCACTTTATTTAGATATTGTTATATTAATATTATATATTAATTGTATAAATAGGCTTAGGAAAATATGTGTAGTATTACTCTATGCTTAGAGTAAATATAAAGTATAACTTTAACCTTCAGTTGTGAACATAAAGAGTCCTTTATATTTTATTCAAAATAAGTGAGAATGGATTTCCAAAGAAGCTTTAGGGTCTCAGCAATTCAATGCACAGTAGTGAGATTTTTTTTTTTTTTTTTTGATATGACCTCTAATAATGACAAATAGCTTTGAGGTTCTTTCCCACGTACTGTGTAATAATGAACTGGGTCCATTTTTAACTAACAGAGTTTCACACAGCTCTGTATCTCTCTCTGTCCTAATAGCTTAAATGCAACAGAATTATTTTGGGTCCATGAAACTCTTTTTTTTTTTTTTTTTTTTTTTTTTTTGAGACAGAGTCTCACTCTGCTCCCCAGGCTGGAGTATAGTGGCCCCATCTTAGCTCACTGCCACCTCCGCCTCCCGGGTTCAAGCAATTGATTCTCCAGCCTCAGCCTCCAGAGTAGCTAGGACTACAGGCACACACCACCATATCCGGCTAATTTTTTGTGTATCTTTAGTAGAGACGTTACTGCTTCATAATTACTGGAAATCCTACTTGGAAAATATTATCCATCTTCCCTATAGACTCAGATTATCCTCTGATTATGCCTCAGCTTTGTTCCCTAAAATTTGCTCCCCAGTGCATTGTGTTTCAAAGCTCTTGGCTGATTTCTTTAAAAGGTTTATCCTTTCCTTCCTTCCTCCTTCGCCAATTCTGCAAAAGTAATTGTAGAATATGCCTTTCTTTGTAGCTCAGTTACTTTATCACCTTGCTTTCTGAATTTTAAAAGTGGAGGAACAGAAGTTTTTTTTCATATTAAACTGTCTTATTCCCTTTCAGTCCAGACTGTCATCATTTTTGCCAACATGACTCTCAAAAAGCTTGTGTTTTTCTTCCTGTGGTTCCAGTCTGGTCTATGTATCAAAATTCACCCTCAAATTACTTTTTTCAGGCATACCTTTTTAGACTTAATTAAACAAACCACAGGCACTAATAAATACTCAGTTAATTTTTCCAGAAACCTTTTTTTTTTTTTTCTGGCTCGAATACGTTAGGCATTTTCTTTACTTTTTCAGAGGTTTTAACAAAAGGTTCCATGGAAATACCTTTGTTTGGACCATAAAAATTAGTTTCCTTCTCGCTCTCGCTCGCTTTCCTCCACCCCCACCCAACTTCCCTATCTCTTCTCAGACGGAGTAAGAAATAAGGGTTTATTTTCCTCTAGTGTAAGTTAAAACTGTCTTTACGTCCAGCTCCCTCCTCACTCTACATTTAATATAATAATATTATAAAGCATTGTATTCATTGCTAGAATCTTGTTAAACAACGCTTATTAAGCACTTACTTTGTGGCAGACCCTGTTTATTATGATCTATGTAAAAGTTATTTTTAATGAGGAAGCTCAAGCAAAAAGAAGTTTAATTAATTTGCCCTAAGCCCTTCTCAATTAATTACTATTTGAGAGGCTAGTAACCAAAGCTATTGATCTTGATGAAGTTTGTATATGGAAAATTTCTGAGAAAATTTTATATCCTAGCAACAGCTCTGTGTTAACTCTATTCTCCTAATGCTCAGAACAGTTTAAAATAATTGCCTGTGACAGTTAGGAGTCCCAATCTTCTCATTGTATCCCAGTTGCATCTTACCCCATAGGTGTTTTTCAATCAGGACTCATATAGTTATAAATAATGGGAATGGGTTAAAACACTTGCAGTTAAATGACAGGAGCAGAAGTCACATTAGTCTCTTGTTTTCAAAAAGTTATTAGTGGCATAATGAAATACATGCTTAAAGCAAAATAATTATAATATATTGGCTTCACTGGGAAGTGTAGGTTGGAAAATCTCTACTCCTTGTCCCAGTATATACATAATTCTTGGTCCCCTTCCACATTTATTGAAGATTTCGGCACTCGGCTCATATTCTTTTCTACCTTTCATTCCCTAGCGTCATGTGAAGTCTCAGTATCCACATAAATAGAATAATAATAAACACCATAAAATAAATTTTTGTCTCTTCAAATTAAATGACCTCACCTGCTCTCAAATTCAACTTCTCAATTCCTTTGCCAGAAGGGAGCCTTGTAATCACCCTCAGAAATAATAAATCTTAATATCTGTATCTTCAGTCAGAGCTCCATATTTGTATCTGTCTTTTATGTATCACTTTACTTTCTTATCAAAGAGTTTTGTACATTTATTCTCCAGTAAGAATCACTTTATCTGATGCTTACTGGTAGAATTTTCTCTTTTACTTAATTTGTATTTTATGATCAACCATGTAATCTTCCTCTTTCCAGCTATCTAAGGACCATTATACTCTTGTTGTATTGCATTTTCTGCCCTCAAATAGCCACTCTGGGATCAGTCCAAAAATCTTTCTTTTCTCAGGTATACTGAGCCCTGAAAAATTATTTGTAGAGAAAGATACAAAAATTCTGCAGAAAACTCTTTAGAATTTCTGCATTTTCTAACTCTCCTTTTCTTCTTAGTATCATTTTAGCCATGAATCAATCTCCATAAACTCTTATTACTACACTTCCTATTATCTTGCTATCTTCATTGTTAAATAGAGTGCATTAGCATTAGCTATTAATTACCTAAACTCTTTCTACTCTCCCACTTTTTAACAATACAAATCAAATTACCTCACTTTAATCGTTAATAAACATTATTTTTCTCTACCTTTTCAAAGTCACTCTCTCAATGCAAATTTTAACCACATCCATATACTCAGAAACCTATTTTCATAAATAATGTTCTTTCCTCTTCATTGTTTTTCTCTCCATGGGCTCATTGAACATTATAAACATAGATTTAAGCCTATGCTAGCTTAAAAAGTAAAATAAAATAACTACCTTTGACCCTGAATTTTTATCTAACAATTGCTTACTATGTATCATCACCTTCAAATTTAAAATTTTTAAGAGCGGATTTATGCACTGTCACCACTTCTCAAATCATACTCACTATTCAATTCTGTGCAATCTGGCTTTCATTACAAGATGTATATTGAAAGTTTTCTTATTAACATGTTAGTTTCCAAGTAAAAAAGACAGAAAGAACACAATCCAGTTTACTTGGCCTTCTCCAAACTTTTGATGCTTTAGACACCATTTTCTACTCCTTCTGTGAATATGTACTGGCGTCTTGGGTGAAGCACTAGTGTATCTACTCCTCACCCAGCTAACTTATCTTGGTTTACAACTAATCTTTCTAAGTAGTTAGATTTTAGAAGTTAGCATAATAAAATAGAAACAGTGCTGAAGAATTGGCATTTGATCATGATTAAAATATTATAGCTGCCTCTTAACTCAATATAGATACATTGAATGTGAGAAGATCAGAGCATTCTGAAAAAAGTCAACCTAGGTAGTAAGCATGAGAGATACTTTCAGTTCCATTTTCTTTTAAGTGTATAGGGAGACAGAGAAATCAGATAAGAAGTTCCTGCTTTCAGGCCGTGTCACTCAAAGGACATCCATACAAAGTTGACCCTTTGGAAATAAACTGATTGTGCCCTTGGCCTCTAAGCCACAACAGGAAATTGAATTCTCTGCTGTATCACTGAACTTAGTTCCTGACAAGGACTTCTAGTGTGTTCATTCTCTGTGGTTCACCTGAAAGCTCAAATTGGGAAAGAAAGAAGGAAATGTCAATATCAAATGGAAGTCATGGGCACAGCCTAATAAATTAAATTCAATGGAAGTAATCTCAACATTTTAAATATGAATGTGGCTTTAACTCTTTCTGATCATGACAATTCTTAAGACATTCTAGCATATCTGCAATATTTTGAAATATTTATGTTTCTTCTACAGAAGTGTTTTATAACTTCACGTATAATTTCTCTTTTAATGTGTTCAATTTTGTTTTCCAGCAATATTATGTGGCTCCTAAAGACGTAAAACACACACACATGTGCACGCACACATATATACGTACACGTCTGTTAGTTGATTTAGTTTTACCGCTTCAGTTTCTCTATATTATTTAGCCAGTGTTTGCAAGTAAAACAGACTTTTAACAATTACAGGTATATACTGACTTGATTAAATGCATATGATAGTTAAATATTCATCCATACAACCTAAACTTTAGAATAATTTAATGCTTGCAATATTTACAAAAAGAATTTGTAAATATTGGCCTGTTTACAAGTAAAGGCATGATTATTTCATTGTTTTAAATGTGCAGAGGTAGATATGTTTTAAATTCATTGTCTTATGTTTGGGAGCGCTAGTTGCAAAAGAGATTGGGTATTTTCCTTTTCTATAAGTTCCTTATTTGAAATATCTACCCTTGATAATTTTAATCTTCTCTGTGACTATTATTCTATTCTATTTATTTGTTTTAATACACAAAATATTTTATGTTACTAAGTACATCAAAGTACTAGTAAAACTTTTCATAGTTTGAATTATTAAAAAGAACATTTAAGATTAATTCTGAGTTTATTTCTATAACAAAGATGGTTTATTGAATTATTTCATCTTGTTCCAGATGAGAAATATACTAATTATTATAAAACCTTGAACAGAATGAAACAAAATTGAATAAATATAGAATTTCTCCATAAGACAATTTTAAATTGTAAAATATCATTACAAAAAATCAAAACATAAATTAATATCAGAGTGAATTTCAGTTTCTTGATTTTTAAAAATATTGTGTATCAAGAAGTGCTTTAATTTTATTATAAAGGGATCAAATGATTTAAAGGTACAGTTCATGGTACTAAACCGTTGTAAGTTACCTGTAAGTCATACTTTTCTTCCTGTTCATAACTTGAGAAACTACATTTATAAATATAGCTTCTCAAACAATTCATAACTGAATCATGCTATCCTACTTGTAATTACAATCATCACAATTTATATAAATTAAATTAATAAGCTAATTCGTGACTTTTTATTATCAAGATTTTTCATGCCATTGGTGTTTGACAAAGAAATCCAACACTTTTCCAATACAGGACCCAGTAGTAGATCTCTGCTCAATGGCTTCCATTAATCTGGGAGATTTGAGAGGCTTAAATAGATATTACAATGACAGAGTAGATTTTAGAATTTGGCTATTAATAGCGTCTGAATTTGTGTTTTTTTCTCAGTAACTGAGAGAAACAAAACTGGCTGAAGAAGAGCCAGCTTTTTCTAGGTCAATTGCCTAGGATGTCTCCTTGTGTCAGGAATCACTCACTTTAGAAATGCAGTGTCAGCGTAATGCTGATGTTCGAAACAGAATTGTCACAGATGGTATGTTTTAAAATAGAACCTGTTGTGTCTATGAATTAAATTTTATCCTATTGGAAAATATATAAAATTAGATCTACTTGAGGCCAAGATTTGAATTCCCACTGAAAAACATGGAGAAGGAATGGCTCACTGAAAAATTTAAAATTTCTTTCTTATTTATAACACGAATCTAGTAGTGATGATAACATGCCTACATGCATGCACTTTATTCATGTAGAAATTAAGAATATTTTTTAAAGTTTTAAAATATTTGTAATTAACTAACTGAATAAACAATAAAAACTTTGTAAAGGTTTATATTTAGCCACAAAAAAATTAAAATGATTTGTGTATATTTCTTTTTATATTCTTATACTACTTCCCACTATTTTTTATTCACTTATCTTAGAGATAACTGAGAAAAATGTTCCAAGATCTAATTGAATGCCCAAATGACACAAAGAAAGAGATAATACTACTTTAACTCATTGCCTACAAAGATCAAAGCTCTAAACTAAATATATAATCACTCTCAAATCAAGTTTATTTTGTTTCACATTTTTTTAAAAGTGGTAACTTTTTTTTTTTTCTTCAAATGAAGTCTCGCTCTGTCTCCAGGTTGGAGTGCAATGGTGTGATCTTGGCTCACTGCAACCTCTGCCTCCCTGGGTTCAATCTGTTCTCCTCCCTCAGCCTCCTGAATAGCTGGGACTACAGGCACGCTCCACCATGCTCAGCTAATTTTTATATTTGTAATAGAGACGGGGTTTCACCATGTTGGCCAGAACAGTCTCTATCTCCTGACTTCGTGATCCGCTCGCCTCGGTCTCCAAAAGGTTGGGATTACAGGCATAAGCCACCGCACCCAGCCAATTGAAACAATTTTTACACCCCTCTGAGAGCCTGTACTTTAGGAAAAGGAGTACAATGCAGGTGAAACAGTCTTAGCATGAAGTCAGAAGACTTATATTTAGGTTCCAGAATTAGCGACGTAACTGTCTATCCATTTTGATTTTGGAAAAAATACTTACATATCTTGACTTTGTATCTCTTCTTTTTTAAAATAAGACACTAATATATTTTAACTTATTATTTTGTAATGCAAATAAAACATACTATATAAAATTTCACTGATCAATGTAATAATCACATTATTACTAATTATTACTATTAAATATTTTCCTTCTTACCAACTCACTCCAACCATACATAACAACCTTACTTTTAGATACAAATTCAAGACATGATCTTTCCTCATAATTAAATGTAAAATGGTCAGTGCAGATAATTATGAAATTGATTTCATTATCCTTATCTTTTTAAAACATCTCATTAGTATAAAAAAAGAAAAACAAAACAATGAAAGAAAGAAAGAGAAAAAATAAGTGGGTGATGAACAAAATAGATAAATGAAATAGGGATTGTAATTTGAAGTGCCAAATATTGAAATATCCAAAACCAAAATTAAACTCGTTTTCTGTTACAGAGTTTGAGAAATCTGAATCAGCAAGAAGTATTTTATAAGCTTTAAGGAAAGGGTAAAACAAAGTTAAGTTCAGGGTTCTAATGTTCAAAACATTTTAGTTTATGCTAGTCAAAAGAGTATTAAAAGACAAAAATTCAAAAAGCATAAAATAGAATGTGATAAGATGATATATAATAATAAAGATGCAGTAGCAGGGTGATAAAATTACATAACTACTGTAGATTCTACATGACTGTGATAGGATAATGATGATGAGTTGAAAGACAGTTGACACAAATAAGGCATAATTTGAGTTTCTTTAATTTAAAGGACATAGAAGCTTATCTGCTCCAAGGCGGCTTCAAAGAATAGAGATTAAATCAAGGTGGTTTTTAGGCAGAGACACAGCTTTACTAGCCCTAAAATTTCCATATTGTTCCATAGTGCTGAAAATACGGCCAGAGGTTATGAAGTATTATCAGGACTTTGGGGAAGCTTTGGTCCTCTTTTCTCAATAGCTCTTTTTACCGTTCTGGTACCTCCTAACTCTTCTGGAAACGACTATCAATCATTCTGACCATATATCAGAAATCATTGGTATGATAAACTTGTATATATTCCTAACTGTTTACTCCTAGGCTAAATTAAACACAGGTCAGGCTAAGCAGAACTAAATCTCAGGCCTCCTTGAGCTTTTTCCTTTGTCATTAAAAGTTTCAATATTGCCAGAAACTGAATGTTTATGTTCCTGCAAAATTCATATTTTGAAACCTAATACCCAATATGATGGTATTTGGAAGTGTCACTTTTAGGAGGTAATTAGTGCCCTCATAAAAGAGATCTTAGAAAACTCCCGGGGCAGTTCGCCTAAGTGAAAATACAGATAGAAATTGTCACCTATGAACCAGGAAATGGAGCCCTCATCAAACATCAGAACTGCCAGTGTGCTGGTCTTAGAGTCAGCAGCCTCCAGAAATGTGAGATATGTTGTTACAGAGGCCAAGTCTGTGATATCTTTGTTATATCAGTCCACACGGATTAAAACAATTTAACTACCTCCAAGGAAAATGCTCAGATTATTTTATTGTACTATAATTTTCTTGCTTTCTATTTTGCACTAAAATAACAAAAATAAAGAGTCTTGGGACATAGTTCTTTCTTGTTTTGATTATTTAAAGTTTTACAGTAAATTCCATTTTTAAAAACTTCATAATATTGACTGATTTAGAAAAGGTATAGACATTTCAGTTTTTTTTTGTGGAAACAGGGTTACATTTATAATTGATATAATTTTAATAACTTTTTTTCCAAAAACTAGGGTTCTGAACAGAACCATGTGTTTTTTTAGGGAACTTATTTTATTTTTACATCTGGAGTGATGTTAGTTTGTTTTTGTTCTGTTTATTTTTCAATAACTTTTGAAGTTTTATTTCATTCTTGGTGTACTATAAGTTTATAAGTTTCACAGAAAATTTTTTTTCAGATTTGCACTTGATATGCATATATTCTGGAAGCCATTTCTCTCTGTAAAGATTATTGAAAGTAGGAAATTACTGATAGTATTCATAAACCTATTAGAATTATGTAAACAGTGACTATGCCTGAAGGTTTTACATTCTCCTCCACTAACATAAATCTTTTCACTGTGAGAAAATATGGTATATAGCCCTCAGCCAGTAATATAGCTGGCAGTGGCCTAAAAATATATCCATTTTATCAACAGAAAAGTATACTTTGTGATTTTAATCATCCTTTTTAAAAAAATTTGGTTCTCTTTAAAATATTTTGAAAATACTTGCTTTGGCTTTGAAATTTCCCATTAGTGTTTCATATATGAAATAACAGAGTTCACAAATTATGCATTTGTAAACTGAAAAGAGGTAAGAATACATAGAAAGTCTTTTAAAAGCTACGATTCTTCAAATTAATTTAGCTCCCCAAACAAGAACCATTTTTTTAATCGAAATCCAACACTTGAACAATAAATTGAGTAATTCTATGGTTAGTGAGTTGGGGTAGAATGGGAAAGTTGGGCATTAGTGATTGTGTGTGTGTGTGCGTATGTGTCTGTGTGTGTATGTTTATGCTCACTATGCAGTTTATGATATTGTAAGTCTTAGATTAGGTTAATTTGATGTTTAGTGTGGATTGAATATAGGTTTTTGATTTGATATCTTTTCAGCTAATTCTTTGTTTATTCTACTGTATTTGAAGCAACATTGCTGAATAGAGATCCTTTCCCTACCCTGAATCAGTCATTTATTAATGTGTCGAGAAAACCTAACTATTGATTTCAGGTAAATTCTACATGTGTGTAAATACATATATGTATCAATTGCCATGAAAGAAGATTCCTATTCCAAATAAATTATTTATTCACAATATAAATATATAAAAGTGTGTGGCATATATTCTGAAAATAACATTTTGACAGGAAATATATTAAATGAAATGTATACAAGTGCCAAAATTAAGTTCTAAATGAGCTTGGAAGCAAAAAGACAAACCCATGTGTTTTTTCCTGGTGGTGACAATGGTGTTTGTAGATTTCTGTGTGTGTGTATATATAATTTATGAACTCTAAAGCTTGTGATTAATAGAAATAGGACTTACACAATTTTTCTGAGAAAAATGATTACTAAAAAACTGAAACATGGCATGTGAGGTTTTAGAAACGTCACCTTACAAATTAAAATAAGAACTTCTATGTGAATATTTGTGTAATAGCAGAGTAAAATAAAATGGCAAAAATGATTATTGCACCCTTTATAGAATTGAATGTTTATAGTATAATTCATTATTTCTGGGTGGTTTAGTTTTATGTGATTTTGATATAGTTCATATTTTCTGAGATTTTCAAAGTTGCTACAATGAATATGCATTACATGTAAAACTTTCCAAAAAGTTAGATACCTTCTGTTTAAATAATTTTAAGTTCTTTTGCCAAATGGTATATCTACCATACACCAACTCTCATTATGTATGATAACTAGAGTAGATAGAACTTATGTAAATATTCTGATAAATATTGTTATCAAATATTTAGAAATATTAGGTATAGATTAATTAAAATATTATCTTAAATACAAAACAGGATAATTGTAAGTGGTTGCATATGAATTTGCAGAATAGGAGACTAGAAAAAAGTAAAATGGTAAAAATTATTGTAAAACAGAATTTTACGTGTGTATGTGTTTGTGCGTTTATGTGTGTTTGTGTGTGTGTAAATATATTTTATTACTAGATGTTCCTGGATGGTGGTGTTTATGTGCTTTTGGTGTTCTTATAAGCCATATACCATTACCATATTCTAGGTTTTCAAAATTACTACAATAAAATAGTGTTTAAAATGTTATTGGAAAAATAATAAGTTAAAACATTTATGCCCAGGTTATTTAATTTTTAGCCCCCATGATAACTGGCAGGTAATTTCTATACTATCATCCATTGTGTTAACTGACTGCCCACATTCCCTCAGAAGGGCATCTTCAGACATTTTCCTTATATTAAAAAATGGCTTCTGCATCTCTCCACCTGTGGGTCCTCTGGCTATGGAAGCTATTCCGCCCACAGTGGGGTGCAGGCTGAGTGTGCAAACAAATTAATATTTTGAGAATTCATCAATGAGAGAACAGTGTTGGTAAATAATTTCCCTATTTTTGTCACCCCTCGGGAGCACAAATCTGACATAGATTTCACAAAGTTTTTCAAATTATCTCAGTTAAGTATCATTGAGCCCAATTACCCATGGACACAAATCTGTCGCTAAACATATATATTTTTAGTGTTGTATTTTTGAATTTTTAATGTTTATGAATCCGTGCTTTTTATTAGCTCTCTTCCTTTTTCTCCACTACTTCTTCACTCCCATTCAGTATTCCTTGAATTCACCTCCCCAGTAAAGTACTTGTACTCACAGTCTTGTCTCAGGGTCTCCTTATGATGAAATCCAAATTAAGACATATAAACATATGTCAATCTGGTTTTGGTCCTTTACAAATATTTATTCATTGAATAATAAATGGGTATACCAACCACAAAACCAAAGAGAATAAATGGAAGCATACTTGTATGAACTTAAAATTAAAGGAAAGAGGTAATGAACTCATACTTTAATATGACTGGTTTAAGATGACTAGGATTCCTGTAGTGTCTGCTTAGATAACCTTGGTAATGAACTCTTAACAAATAGGATTCCTGGACAGCAGGTATCCTTCTCAGGTATAGTCAGACAAACATTTACGCAACAAAATTATTTGCTTTATCCTTTTATAGTTCGCAATGTTTGGTATAGACTTCAGGGGTACAAGTGTAATTTTGTTACATGGATATATCACATAGTAGTGAAGTCTCCACTTTTAGTGACTCCATCACTGAAATAATGTACCTTGTACCTGTTAAGTAATTTTTCATCATCTACTCCACTCCCATGCCCCCACCCTCTGTGTCCCCAGTATCTATCATTCCACAGTTTATGTCCCTGTGTATATATTATTTAGCTCTCACTTAAAATTGAGAGCATGTAGTATTTGTCTGAATTCTTTCACTTATGTAGTGGCCCTCATTTCTATCCATGTTGTTGTAAAAAACATGATTTCATTCTTTGTTATGGCTGAATAATGGTCCATTGTGTATACATACCACACATTCTTTATCCAATCATCCACCGATGGACACTGGTTAGTTCCATATCTTTGTTATGAAGTGTGCTGCAATGAACGTATAAGTGTAGATTTTTTAAATGTAATTGTTTCTTTTCCTTTGGGTAAATATTCAGTAGTGGGATTGCTGGATCGAATATTCATATGGTTTGGCTGTGTTCCCACCCAACTCTCATCTTAAATTCCCAAGCATTGTAAGAGGGACCTTGGGTGGGAGATAACTGAATCATGGATGGAAGTTTTTCCGGTGCTTTTCTCATGATAATGACTAATTCTCAGGACATCTGATCATTTTATAAAGAGGAGTTTTCGTGCACGAGTTCTCTCTCTCTTTGCCTTCTGCCATGATTGTAAGGCCACCCCAGCCTTGTGAAACAGTAAGTCCGTTAAATCTCTTTCTTTTGTATATTGCCCGGTCTCGGGTATGTCTTCATCAGCAGCATGAAAATGGAGTAGTACAAACATAGCTGCAATTTTAATTCTTTGAGAAATCTTTATACTGTTTTCCATAGATGTTGTACTAATTTATATTTCTACCAATAGTGTGTGTTTTCTTTTCTCCATGTCCTTGCCAACATCTGTTAATTTTTGTCTTTTTAATAAAAGTCATTCTAACTAGTGTAAGATGATATCTCACTGTGATTTTTAATGTGCATTTCTCTGAAAATTGGTAATGTTGAGCTTTCTTCATATGTTTGCTGGCCATTTGTATGTCTTCTTTTGAAAACTGACTATTCATATTTTGTGTTCACTTTTTAATGAGGTTACTTGCTTTGGTGTTGTTGTTGAGTTCAATTCCTTGTAAATTTTGCATGCATCCCCTGTCAAATGCACATTTTGCAAATATTGTCGTTCATTCTTTAGGTTGTCTCTTCACTGTGTTGATTGTTTATTTTTCTGTGCAGAACCTTCTCAGTTGACTTAAGTGCCATTTGTCTATTATCGTTTTTGTTGCTTATGCCTTGAGGTTCTCAAATCATTAATTCTTTGCCTAGACCAATGTACAGAAGAGTTTTCCCTAAGTTTGCTTCTAGTATTTTAATAGGTTCAGGTGTTACATTTAAGTCTTTAATACATCTTGAGTTGATTTTTGAGTTGATCTAGTTTCATTTTTCTGCACATAGCAATCCAATTTGTCCAGAGCCATTTATTGAAAACAGTGTACTACCCAGCGCGGTGGCTCACGCCTGTAATCCCAGCACTTTGGGAGGCTGAGGCGGGCAGATCACAAGGTCAGGAGATCGAGACCATCCTGGCTAACACAGTGAAACCCCGTCTCTACTAAAAATACAAAAAAAAAAAAAAAAAATTAACCGGGAGTAGTGGCGGGCACCTGTAGTCCAAGCTACTCGGGAGGCTGGGGCAGGAGAACAGCGTGAACCCGGGAAATGGAGTTTGCAGTGAGCACCACTGCACTCCAGCCTGGATGACAGAGAGAGACTCGGTCTTAAAAAAAAAAAAAAAAAAAAAAAAAAAAGAGAGAGAGAAAGAGAAAAAGAAAACAGTGTCCACAGTGTCCTTTCCCTGGTACATGTTCTTGACAACTTTGTCAGAGATTTTTTGGCGATGGATAGATGGCTTTATTTCTGGGTTCGCTATTCTGTTCCACTGACCCATGCATGTGTCTATTTTTATAATAGCACCATGGTATTTTGGTCATCATAACCTTGTAGTATAATTTTAAGTAAGATAATGTGATGCCTTCAGCTTTTTTCTTTCTGCTTAGAATTTCTCTGGCTATTTGTGGTCTGTTTTGGTTCCTCATAAGATTTAGGATTTTTTTTAAATTTATAATTTAAAAAATAGAGATTCAGTTTTGCCATGTTGACCAGGCTAGTCTTGAACTCTTGGGCTCTAGTGCTCTGCCCTTCTCAGCATCCCAAACTGCTGGGATTAGAGGTGTGAGCTACCATGCCTAGCCAGAATGATCATGTTAATGCTATTAATTCTCTGATCCATAAGCGTAAGACAATGTTTCATTTGTTTGTGTCATCTATAATTTCTTCCATCAGTGTTTTGTAGTTTTCCTTGTAGAGACCTTCTACCTCCTTGGTTAAATATGTTCCTAGGTATTTTATTTTTTTGTATCTATAGTAAGCAGAGTTGCCTTCTTGATTGGGTTCTTAGCTGGGTCAATATTGGTATATAAAATGATATTTTGAAAACTTACTGAATCCATTTATCAAACTAAGAGTTTTTTGGTGGTGTTTAGGGTTTTCTAGATATCATATCATCAGGAAACAGGGATCATTTGACTTCCTCTTTTCCAATCACATAAAGAGATTTAAGGAGAAACTCATATGACCATCTCAATAGACACAGAAAAAGCATTTGTTAAATTCAGCATCCCTTCATAATAAAAATTCTCAACAAACTAGGCATAGATGAACATACCTCAAAATAATAAAGGCTATATATTACAAATCCATAGCCAACATCAAACTGAATGGGAAAGAGTTGAAAGCATTCCATCTAAGAACTGAAACAAGGAAATTATGCTACTTTCACCACTCCTATTTTACATAGTACTGGAAATCCTAGCCAGAGTAATCAGGCAAGAGAAAGACAGTTGAGGTATTTAAGCTATGTCTAAGATGCTAGACTCCACAGATAGATCATGTATTAAATGTTAAGATTTTTAAGGCTTGAGGATCAGGAGCCCAATAATGTAATGCCAATAATATTGCACAGCCATAGTTTTCAAATATTCATTTTGTTAAACAGTCCATATAGGTTTGAAAATGATGTTGATATTTTCCCTAGGTTATATTTTAAATTATGATATTCAGTTTCTGGGAAATCTGTATTCACAAATGTTTTAGTATAAAACGAACATTACGAGTAGCTTTCATTCATACAGTATAACCAATGTCCTGGAACCAAATGATGGTTTTCTCTTCTGCAAATTTAACTAACTAAATAAAAGCTGATTGTTCCCTTACACTTACAGTTATGTTGAAAAGTAATTAACATTGCACCAGTTGATAAATATCTTTTCATCCTCTGATTTATTGGGAGGCACAGCATATAGCAACAACCTGTCATCTTTGAGCATTATAAATACCTTTCCTGACTAGGATAGCTTTTCTTTTTTTCTTTTTTTTTTTTTTTTTAGAATGTTAAGTTAAATAAATTAACACTAATTTTATCCACTTTCTCTAAATTTATTTTTATGTGCATAAAACAAGAACTGATGCATAACAATACAATTTTAGTAGTGGCCCGCCTCGTCCAAAATGTCTTACAATAACACATAGCTATTTTAACATGTAAGAAATTGAAGGACAAAATTATCTTCCAACAGATAAAACAAGGACTACAAATAAAAAATTGCAAATACAAACATATATATAAATGTGTGTTAATTCATATGCTAAAAAAGGTATAAAGTGGCATTTTTGCCTAGTTTTTTTTATAATGTAATATCACTTTCAGAAAAAGAGGCCATATATTTGGTCAAATTGACTTTCTGGGAAATCATGCCCTAATTATATGACTTTTCTCAAACACTGGATTTATATCTGCTTCAAGGCCTTTGTACATACAGTTACTTTGCCTGAAAATTCTTTGTTCTTCTTTCATCGTTTGTCTTTAACTGGTATGGGTGGAGATTCTGCATGCTTTCTTTAGTAACCTGTTAGCTAAGTGAAAAAGACTTTATAATAATAGGGGAGGAATCAATCACCATCTATGCAGAAAGTTCTGAGAGATGGAATAACAGTTTCCAATCTGGAGCATAAAGATAGCATGTAAGGCAGTGCTGGTGGATTTGACAGGAATCAAAACGGTACAGACAGAATAAAAGAGTGGTTTGACAGATGTGAAGCTGACTATGTCAATTACGTTCTTATAGATTAATGGGTTGAAATCTATTAAATTATATATATATTAAGACATCTATTAGTAATTTTGAAACAATGAAACATAAAAGTAAAACATACATGACCTATATAAAAATAAGTGAAACAAAATGATGCTCATTGTAAATAACTTCTGTGTAATTTATTATCCAAATATGGTAATATTTGAGAGACATGCTGCTATTAACAATAATGCAGTATAACATTCATAGATTGACAGTGATGCAGAAAAACCAGTATCTATGGCCATCCCGATTATACAGAGAAATAATACTTAATATGTTTACATAGAAACAGAGGTAGAAAATATTTCATGAAGGCATAGTGGAAAAAAAAAATAGCTGAGATTTCTATGATTGAGAAAATGCATGTATATTTAATACGAATAATTTTTATTGATATAAACAATCTTTCTGTGGTTTAGATCACAGGTTAGAAAACCTTGGCCTACTGGCTAAATTCAGCCTGCCTCCTGTTTTGTATAGGCATAATGTGGTTTTCATTTTTCATTTTTAAGTGGAGACATTTTAAATAATGTTATAAAAAGGTAATGTAATCATCTAGATTTTGCCTTTTTCCAAGTCCTAATTCTATTTACTACATGACCCTTGAAGAAAAAAGTTGTCTACCTCTGCGCTAGTTAAAAAGCCACCACAGAACTTCCAGTAAACATACTTTGTGAGATAATACAGAAATATCTAAACTATACATTTCACCCATTAATACTCTGCTATGTTCTTGATTTTGATATCACTGTCTGTTCTATTTAGGTGGACAATTTAAATATATATAAATAATATAATAGATTAATAATTAATCATTAATGTATTATTAATTGTATATTCAGTATGCTGAATTTTTTTATTTATAATATATATGCATGAATACATGTACTCCAAATAATTCTTATAGTATATATAGCAAATAATCATTTTCAATGACCTGCAAGCACTGCTACACACAGCAATGCCTTACACATCTGGGGTCTCAAACTGACTTACTCCTGAAATCATATCCCCACAGTCTACCTTTCAGCCTTACATGATTATTTATCTAAAAACAGGTATTTGCAGAAATGCTTTGAAGATGGGAGATTATGTGGAACCAATGATACATTGAATTCCATATAATGTTATAATACTATTGATGACGTTGGACCAGCTGGCATTTGACTTCATGACTGGCACATAGTAATGCTTTATTACTAATAAATCCACAAGATAAGATTCTGAGCACAAGCTTTTTTTATTATTCATATTTTTAATTGACAAATCATAATTATATATATTTATGGGATACAATGTGATGTTTTGATATATGCATACAAAGTGTAATGATTATATTAAGCTAATTAACATCTGTCACCTCATTTACCCATCAATTTTTGTGGTGAGACATTTGAGAGTTACTGTCAGCAATTCTGAAATGTACACTACATTCTTTATTTGAACTTTTCTAGTATAACCATAATAACACACATAGGTAGTCATTGTGTTTTTTTCATTCTCTGTTCATATAAGCTTTATTTCATTTTCTATTCATACAGTAGTTTTATAAAATTTATGTATTTAGATTAAATTTTGGTTTTCTCATTTTTATTTCTTTATTACTCTAGCATGTGAAATATACAACTTTAGATAAAATGTGTTTTCTTTATTTCCAAAAAAAGCAGATGTATAGTTTGTTTGTATGAATTTCAAAGATATTCCTTAGGCTTCACTGGAGGTTTGTGATTTCTTTCTCCTTGAATTCTCAGAGATTTCTTTCAGTTTGTAATTATTTTGGATCAAAACTTTGATAAAATTGTTTTATTTAGTTCCTTGATTCTTTCTCAAAACTAAAAAAAAGTTTACTCTTAACAAAGATAGGCCACTAACTATATAGTGTATTTTATTTATGGTCCGTGGATGTCATAGCTTCTCCTGTCCATTCCAGGCCTTTGGCTTCAGTAGTACCACAATCTCCTGAATCTGATTACAATCTTCAATCTAACTCATTATTTTTGTTTATACTACCTACAATTCAACTAACATGAACTTTATAACTTGAAGGGGATGCCAGGATTTTTTCTTGAATTATCAGCTGTGGCAGAAAGATACAGGGAATAGAATGTGAAAAGTTGTTGTAGTAATGGACAATGAATACTTAATGCCTTGCTACATTTGTCTGTTTTTAACGATATTACAAAATAATTAAGAACCTTAGTGTAAATTCCAAAACAAATACATTTGTATTATTACATATGTCTACTCATTTTTCTCATCTAAATTAAATGCATAAACATATGTAAATAATTATTGAAGTATTCAAATTTAAATGCATTTGTAAAATAAAGAAATGTTTTTTGAGACAGAATCTGGCTGTGTCACCCAGGCTGGAGTTCAGTGGTGCGATCTTGCCTCACTGCAACCTCCACCTCCCGGGTTCAAGTGATTCTCCTGCCTCAACCTCCCGATTACCTGAGACTAGAAGTGCATGCCACCATGATCAGCGAATTTTTTGTATTTTTAGTACAGACGAGGTTTCACCTTGTTATCCAGGAAGTAAATTTTTTTAACCTAGAATATCTCACCATTTATTTAGATTTTTTGGCTTATTTTGCTGTTGACATAATAAAGTAATATTTTAAATATAAACATGACCAAATGTGTATATCTTCATCATGTATATAATTGCTAAAGTGCTAGTGTTTATGTAGAGTGTTCCAGCTTGATTTTTGTTCCCACGGAAAACCTACCAATCCCCTATACCTGTGAATGTGAGCTTACTCCAGTGTAGGATCTTTCCAGATGATCAAATTAAGATGAGATCATTAATACGGCCCCTAATCCAGTATGAGAGGTGTCATGAAAGGGGAAATTTGAACAAGAGACAAGCAAGGGCAGATGTATACGGAGAGCACTCTCTACAAGCCAAGGAATATTTGAGGCTATCAGAAACTAGGAGAGAGTCATGGAACTTACTCTCTCTCAGATTCCTCAGAAAGGATCAAACCCTGCTGACACCTTGATTTCAGACTTCCAGGCTCCAGAACTATGAGACAGTAAAGCTTCTGTTGTTTAAGTCACAGCTACCCAATTTTGTGGAAATTTGTTATTGCAGCTATAGAAAAGTTAATAAATTCCTAATGAATGAATTTAAAGAGTGAAGACAGAGAGATTATGTTCAGGGTTAGGTGTATATATATATATACACACATACACACAAATATGTATATGTGTGTGTGTGTGTGTGTATATATACACAACTAATTATACATATATATTTACAAAAAACATTATATATGTATGTATACATAATTGTATTTATTTTAACATATTCTGTTGTATTAAAATATGGTCCTTTTAAAATATGACTTAGGAATAGGATCAGGAATCTAAATAGTTGGGTGTCAACAGTGAGACAGTTTAATCATTATTAAATTTTTCTTAATATAAGCACAATAAGGCAGAGTGTTATTGGCCTCTATTTTCCATTGTGTAGAATGAAGCATCAAAAAAAAAATAATAAAACAAATAAACTCATCAAAATAACTCAGTATTCGGTGACAAATTATTGTGTCTTCATGTAGTGTAATTTCTTACATTATTTATTCTTGACTGACAAATAAAAATTGCATGTATTTGCATGCACAACAGGTTTTTTGAAATATGTATACATTGTGGAAAGGCTAAATCAAGCTATTAACTTATATATTATCTCACAAACGTCATTTTCCACGGTGAGAACTATTAAAATCTAATTAGCAATTTTCAAGAATACATTTTAATTAACTATTTTCACTATGTTGTGTGATAAATGTCTTAAACTTATTCTTCCTATCTAATTAAAATTTGTGTCCTTTGACCACCATCTTTCATCCACCATCCCCCACCTCCCACACCTCTGGTAACCACCATCTATTCTGTATTTCTATGAGTTCAACTTTTTGTATATCACATATAAATGAGATCATGCAGTAGTTGTCTCTCTGTGCCTGGCTTATTTCACTTGACATAATGGTCTCCAAGTTCATCGATATTGGAAACAACAGTTTTTTTCTTATTGGGAAGGCTGACTAGTATTTCATTTTGTGTATTTATACCACATTTTCTTCATCCATTCGTCATTAATGGACACTGAGATTCCACATCTTGGCAATTTTAAATAATGCTGCAATAAAATGTGGAGTGATATGGTTAGACTTTGTGTCACCACCCAAATCTCATCTTGAATTGTAATCTCAAGGTGTTGAGGGAGAGACCTGGTGCAGGGAGACTGGATCATGGGGGGCAGTCTCCTCCATGCCATTCCCATGATAGTGAGTGAATTCTCATGAGATCTGATGGTTTTATAATGGTAGATTTTTCCTGCACTTTGACTTCTGTCTCACCTGCCACCATGTAAGATATGCCTGCTTCCCCTTCCATCATGATTGTAAGTTACTTGAGGTCTCCCCAGCCCATGCAGAACTAAGAGTCAATTAAACCTGCTTTCTTTATAAATTATCTTCTCTCAGTGTTTTTTTTGTTTTTTTTTTTTTTTTTTTTTTTTTTTTTTTTTTTTTTTTTTTTTTTATATAGCAGTGTGAGGACAGACTAACAAATGAGGTAATTTCAAAGGCTTTTTTTCTCAGCAAACAAACTACCCCTGACTCCCTGCGCTGTCATTATATGCTCTTATCATACAAATTATTTTACAAGAAGTTAATTACAAATACCGTGGATGCAAATCTGAAACAATCTGTAAAAGAACCTTTTCATCCCTAAAGTTCAACAGATTTCTTAATTTTCATACCCCAAATGAGATGCCAGTTTTTTTATATTTAGATCATTCGTTAAACATAAGTTTTGATAAACAAGTGTCTTTAAGACAGTTACCAATTGATCTTTCCTAATTAATGTAGTACAGCAATGAAACAACTTACCATACTTCCTTAATGTAAGTTCAACTATTTCTGAAAACACAATATTCTTTGGTGTTAGGTCTTCAGAACAGCTTGGGTATTAGCACCTCTATTTCATGGAGCTTGTCCATGTACTTTAAATTTGCTGTTTCTTGCCTTACTGCTGATACATTTGTTTATTTTAGTTATTACTTCAAACTTTAAAATAAAAACTGTATTTGTCACATATTTTGATTACATTGTGTACTAATGTATTTGATCTCACAATGATATGTTCTACTAAAACATGACTTAGCAATAATAAAAGCAGAAATCTAATTTCCCAGAAAGTAGAATAAGATACCTAACATTCAGCAACAACAAGGCAAAACTGGAAACCTTTTCTTGTATATGAGTCAAGAACATTCCATTGCTATTCAGTGTGTACTTGATGTTGCCATCTACAGTTCAGTATCAGCGGTATTTCATAACAAGCAAAATTAATATATTTTAATATAAAATTTTATGTTTTCCCATGGCTCAAGATATGTCAGACATAACATTTACTAAGGATAGAAGTCATTTTTCAATTAATGAAATACATTGTATGTTAGATAGTATAAATGAGCTTAAAAATCATGTTATAATTACATTATTTTTTCTATTTGAATCTGGAAATCTTGCATACAAAAATCGCTTTTAGAAATCCTGAACTTTTCTTTCTCATGCAATGAAGAGTAATATTTAAACCTTCTTAAAATTATTTAAATGCTCCGAATTTCACAATTATCTAAGAGAAGTAACATAAAAACACACTAAAAGTATTATAATATTTATGTGGAGTAAATTTAAATAAATTCCCTATAGTGAATTTACACAGAAAGGTAAAAAAGAGAGAATGTCTTTGGGGGGAGTGTGATATTAATTAATATGAATAGAAAATGTTTAATGTCTTTAAAATTATCCCAGGAATTTTGCTATAGAGGAAAACAAAAATAAATAAAGAAAAAATTTTTAAAGCATTAAGTATGGGTTGTTAAAGAAATTTTATACTTTCTGTAACATTCTCTTTACTATCTAGAAACTGTATATTTATAAAATATATTTATCAATATTTGAATAGATGTAATAGGAAATAGTAGAATGCAGTTAAAATTAGTAAAATAAAGTACAAGAAATTCTATTACTGTTTAATTGAGCTACTATCTAGTTTTAAGTTGTGATTTTCCTACCAAGTACAATCATCATGCTAAATTGATGACTGGTGCATTTGGAACATGAAATGCACTTCAAATTAACATATTCCCTAGAGTTAAGGAACCATGTTAGTCTCTTTTCTGGAGAGAGGGCTCAGGGAATGGTTTTCTTAACCTTCAAATATACTAACTTAAAATATGGATTTTGTTTTTTATTGCATCTAACCACTATCATCAGACAACAATTAGAGATTCCATTTTCTCCAGCATATCAAGACAACCACTCTATCACTTTTCTTTTCTACCTACTCCTCTTCCTCATCCAAGAACTTTTTCTCTCTGACCATACAACGGTTTTTAATGCAATCTGTACAGGTATTATGTTATTGCTTATTCTGTTTACTTTCAGCAGTTTTTGTGTTTTTATTTTTTATTTCTATTCTGTTCATATTAAATGCTGAGGCCAAGTCACGTGATATTTCAGGAGACCTTGTTTCCCAGATATCTCCTACTCTGGAGAAAACACATATATCTCCAATAAATGCTGTGACAATGAGGAACTGGATAGCTCCAGAAAATATAGGGAAATATGTTACTAGGTTTCATTTTCTTTGAAAGTTAACATATTACACATAGAGCAGGAAAAAATTGTTCACATTACATAGTTTTTTTCTCATAATCTGTTATGAACAACAACAAAACAACAATTACAATATATGTTTTATTCATCCACAAAGGTCTTGAGATGCTGAGTATACAAATAGACAAAATACAGATTATATAAAACAATAAAGCTCTGACCTCCAACCTTTGCTGCTGCAGTCAGTCCAAGAAGCCAAACCACAACCTCTACAAGAGTCAGTCCAATACAACCAGTTCTTGGTCAATAATTCCCGGTATCTCTAATTTTGCTCCTGCTTTCAACTTATGGCCAACTAGAGAAAGCAAAATATGGATCTCTAGTCAATCACATAGAACTCCTTGTTTCTACTTAGCCAGCTTACAGCATCCCCATGCCAGCAACCTGCAATCAGTGCATAACTTTTTTCACTATAAAAATCTCACACTTCCTGCCTACCTCTGAGTCTCTGTCAAAAGCAAGTGATGGTGGCTAACTTCCTTTCTATAGCAAGCTCTGAATAAATAGCTTTTGTTTGTTCTCATTTAGGTTGTCTTCATTCATTTCCACAGTTTCTCTGGAGGTTTCAACAAGACGTGGTCTCCATTGCCCATTGCTGTGGACCCCATTCATCACCCAGTGCAGTAGCCACAATGGCTCCTGATGCCTTATGACAAGTCAGCACCTGGTCTGAACTCTGCTCTCTTTGCATTGAGTTCTTTGACTTTTTATTCTAAGTTTAGTCATTGCTTTTAGTATTGGTTCCCATTTGTTTGGCATCCTTGGTGGAATCAGGTTTCTTTTTTCAATCTCTTTTTGTTATCTTTTGTTTTACTGCTTTGGGTAGTGCTATCTAAATGTGTTTATCATAAAAACAGCAACACATGAGCATAGGCCCATAAGCCTGTTTTTCAAGCCAGCCAAACAGCACATTTAGTCTGATGTTCACACTGGACCTCTGTCCA
This sequence comes from Piliocolobus tephrosceles, assembly GCF_002776525.5. Taxonomy (NCBI): domain Eukaryota; kingdom Metazoa; phylum Chordata; class Mammalia; order Primates; family Cercopithecidae; genus Piliocolobus; species Piliocolobus tephrosceles. Next base: position 114,354,549 of record NC_045440.1, on the reverse strand, counting down.
TTTTTATAAACTTTGCTGTGGGCCATCAATAAAACTAAATGAAGTTCTCTCTTGATTTTTTGTTATTGTTGTTCTGCATACCTGGTAGTGATCCAGATACAAAGATCACAGTTTCCACCTGCCGAAAAAGCATACATTTTTAGATCTGCACTTGGAGATAGCCACTGTTGGGTTGCATTGGACTTTCTAGTGATATAGGAAGTAGTGTTATGAGAGACCCATTAAAGTTCAGATAGATTATACCAAACTGTTATCCAAACTTTCCCAATATCCCTTAAAGCTAGAAGCAAAAGAAGGGCTCAGACCTATGTTGAAAGCCTAATACACGAAGGTATTCTTATACCCAGCACTAGTCCCTGTAACACTCCCTTCCTATCAATAAAGAAACCAAATGGACGAGGACATCAATATGTTCAAGACCTCAGGACCATCAACAAATTTGTTCTCCCTCTCTTCCTGGTAATACGTAACCCAATGAACGTACTGTCATTCATTCTTCCTGAAGCAACTTGCTTCACTATAATATATCTTTGCTCTGACTTTTTCAGTGTGTCTCTTGACTAGGAAAATCAATATCGTTTTGCCTTCTCCTGGAAGGAACACAACATACCTGGATAGTCATGCTCCAGAGAGTCTTTGAAAACCCCTCTTATTTTTTCTCAGTCCTAAATCAAGACTTAAAGGAATTAAATTTCTCTCAAGGTTCAGTTATGGTGCAGCATGTGGTGCTCTTTTACTTTGTTCAGAGAACAAGGAAGCAATTTGACAGGATTTGTTCTATTTTTTTTATTTTTTCTCTCAGCCTTTGCAGGAAAGAGGCAGAAAGTTTCAAAAGATAAATCACAATTTTCCCAAGACATTGTTCATTACTTACATCATGGTATAACTTGTCAGAAAAAAAAAAAAAGTCTCTCCTGCTAGATGGAAGACCAACCAATCTTAATTTTTTTTCTGAGATTGCAATATCTCTTCATGAATTGACTAAGTCCTTGGTAACAGACCCTCTACTCCGGGAGCCCACAGATGAAATGGACTCTCTAATCTTAAGATGCTTTTTAACAGCCTCCTCTAGGTGTCACTAACTATTGAAAGCCATGTTGTCTATTTGTGCATGAAAGATCTGGGCAAGTCAGAGTTTGAACTCAACTTCATAAGAAACATCAAAAAACTATAGCTTCTCCACTGGCCTACTTTCAAAGAATCATTCTGTTTGTCTTTGAGCAATAGCTGTGCCTACAAAAGTTGTTGATTTCATGCTTCTAATGAAGTAGTCCTAGGTCCCCTACTTGGTCTCATGCTTTGTCATGCAGAACTGACATTACTACTGATGGAGAACATGCAACAATTGTCAGCTAGCCAATTAACCTATTTTGAGACTGTATTACTCTCTCCCTATTACATTATTATTCACTTCTGAAACGCTCTAAACCCAACCACTCTCCTGCCCTAACCAGAAATAAACAACATCAGTTCTTATTACCTCAGTTAGGGACATCAGTTCTTATTACCTCAGTTGGTTACCTCTGTACCTTGACTGGATGTATTATAGGCACCCTTCAATAATTCTGATCTATTATTTGTTGATCAATTATACCTCAAAACTGAAACTAGAGGTTATCAAATAGAATATACTATCACTAATTTAACCTCACTCTTATAGTAGTAGTTCTCTATCTGAGGTAAAATCAGTACAGATATCCACATTTACTGCATTTACTAGATATCGTCAACCAGCCAGAGTACAGAAATTAAACATATATGTAGATAGTAGGTATGCTTTTGTAGCATCACATAATTTTGGCATACTTTGAAAAAAAAAAAAGTTGTCTTACCTCTGCTGGAACCCCCATCAAAAATGGACACTAAGTTAAGGAATTCTTAGATGCACTCCTACTTCCCAGAAAGGTGCCTATTATAATAATTGTGTATCATGCAAATAATAATAAAAAAGATAAATGGAAGCTACAGAAAATATTCTAGCCAATTATTATGCCAAGATAAATCAGTCTTCATCAAGGTTAAGAGTGAGTCTATTTAAATCTTCAAAGAATAATTCTCTGGAGGAATTCAAAGAGGCAATTATAAATCTTCTACATTTAGCCCCTGGTTTTCCAGAAGAAGACACAAAATAATCAGATTGTAACCTTTACTCAGATCACATCTGATACTCAAAGCAGCTGTTTGGCGGCATTAGATGATTTCACATGGATTTTAGATAAATTTTGCCATGAAACTACTCATCATGGTATAGACTCATCGCTTACTATTTTAGTTTATGTTGGTAAGAACCCCTTAAAAACACAGCTGATGTTATTTGCAAGTCATTTATCACCTGTAAAAAACATAAACCTAAAAAAAAAATAAAACCAAACCCCAAGGGACCTTTGAATAACTATACAGCTTCTACCCTCCCTGGGATTTGAATATATTGTAGTTATTTTATTTCTATTTTCAGGATGGTTTGGAGCATTGTTCATATTAGAGACGAATTCTTTAAACACAACAGAAAGGTCAAGAAGTTCTGGCAATACAGTTTACTATGGAGATAACTGAACAGTCCCTGAAGAGTGAGGACCTTAATCTCTAGGCTTCCAAGTTGTTTAACCTCACACCATTAGAAAATGATCAAAAGCGGAAGACTAAGAGACTAAATGTAGAATGGTCAGACCTTACATAAAAATAGACCTATGATCCACAAACTCTGCAGCAAATCCTTTGGGAACCAAACCATTACCTCCCCAACAATGGGCCAAAAGGGACCAAGAAGAGTTGATCAATAACTTGCAGGTTTCCTAATTGTTTTCATTTTCCAGAGGGATCAGATAAACCAGAGAAAGCTAAATATGCTCCTTAACCAAACTAATGGAACGTTCCACCTCTATTTAGCCTGTCTTTGACTTTCTCATGCTAACACTCTCCACCTGAAGTCTTTTTCCACTATCAAGCTTGCAAACTGGCCTGCTACTGAGTCTCTATCAAATACAAGTGGTGGTTGTTGACTCTCTTGCCTTAGCAAGATTTGGATAAATAGTTTTTGCTTATCCCGTTTGGGTGGTCTTTGTTTATTCCCATATCTAACTAACCAACATTTAATTGAAGGAAGTCTTTTTTTTCCCCCACTTAATGTAAAACCTAGTTCCTATGAAGAATGTTCGACTTGTTTTTATTAGCAATGTACACTAACGCCAATATCCTAATTCATACTATATTCAAGCCACAAATCAGCTTGAAATAATAACTAAATATATTCATTTAGTTTATTTTAGACATTATAGAGAAGCTAATGGTCAGGCTTGCTTTATTCCAGATCAATGGGAGAATCAATAAACAGGAGTCTATTATTGTGAGATGACAACAACAAAAAACAAACACGTGGTGGCTAAAACTGAGGTAATTGAGTAGAATATGGACTCTATTCCCATCTGACCAGTAAAAGATTCAATGAACCATAGCTTTGGACTCTTGGAGTGAAATTTATTACTATCAAGGGTTGCATTGAATATAGGAATTAAAGGAAGTTCAAGAATTTCAAGTGAAGCTATAGGGATTGAAAGGCATAAGGAGATCTAGTCACTTATTTGAAATTTTACATTTTAAAACAAATTTTAGTAATAATGTGCTGCTTCCAAAGCTTAATATTAAATTCTTGATTCTAGAGTATTTACCCCATTATTCTACCCTGAAACAACCCTTCTCAATTTCCAGCCCTGCCACAGTCCATGTCAGTCTTGACCTCTTTTTGGCAGGTATGGACAATCCTAATGATGAGAAGATCCTGGCAGAATTAAAACTGTACCATGGTTCCCAACACTGAAATTCAATGCTCTTTCTAGTATGCCTTGGAACTCCAGGGAAAAGTTTGTTTGGTAGAATGAAACAAATCAGTGTGTATAATTTAAATTGCATCAATCAAATAAAAGAATAAGAACTATGTGTAATTGCATTATCTGCATAAATCAACTTAACAATATTTTAAAAACAAATTCAATAGAACCTTTTTGTGACTAATGCATTAAGAGTAACATTTATCAGATGTAACTTTTATGTATCAAAAAGTCTTTCCTAAAACTAAAAAAAAAAAAAAAAATAGATTTTTTCCACATCCTTGAGCAACACTTCACTCTGTGAAAACCAAGAATATATGTGCTTAGTGAACTTAATCCACTGAGCAGTATTTTCGCAGATATTTTCATGTATACCTAAAGTATATTTTAAACTTTAAAATAAGTTACAGGGCAAGAGCAATTCAAAAATTTCTTTCTCAGATATAAAAATAAATGTCCATTCTTTTCATAAATATAAAATTTAGGGGAATCACAAACCTTTCTTACTACTACATGCACTTCTATAATGAATAAAACTTTCAAATCCTTTACAAAGCATTTGAAACTCAAAACTATGAGTACATTTTATACAGATAGTTTTGAATCTCATAATTATATGTGATTATAACAATCATTTTAAGTTAAAATATTGTGAAGACAGTAATTTGTTAACACATTAACTAATGTTATATAGATTTTTAAATGTTCATTGTATTTTTTATGCTTCATGTTCTCAGTTAGAGCTAAGACTCATATCCTCATTATTAATAGGGATTCAACAGACAAAGTCATCTCTATTTTTTATTTTACTTCAAATTCTGCATTAAAAAACTTATAGCTCTGTGAAGCTCTAATAATAGTTCTTCATCAAAATATTATTTTCTTATGCCAGAACACGAGGATCAAAACCTAAGTAGTAAGGAAGAGTATAAATGCTGATTTATCAGGCTGATGTTACCATTAGTATTATTCAGATAGCTGATTACACAATTTTCAGTTCTACTCTACTTAATTTCTGTTGTGTGATTTAAACATACATCCCACTTAAAAATAAACCTGTTCAATATTCAGGTCAATGATTTTACATAGAATTTTTATTCAATTCTTAATCAGTGCTAGGAAAAATCTTAAAATGTCACTGGAAGAAGGTATTTTACCTAGTTTATTAGAATTCAGAGATTTATCTTGAAGACAGATGTCCCTGATGTGAAACATATTATTAGAAAGAGTTCTGGGTGGTGAAGTAAAGATCATGGATGAGGAGGATCTAGGGAGTGCCGGAAGTGACTCTGAAAATTATAACATGCTACCTTCTGGAAAATGATTCCACAAAGACAATATGTGTAAGGAACATGGCTGTGCTATGGTCAAGGATAGGCCAAGGTAGGACGTTTACATCCTGTGTGAATCAGCGAGTTAGAGAGCAGGCATGGAACTCCACCAGTTATCACAGTCATGCAGCCAATATGGGAAGGCCGTCCTTGGCTCTATGGAACTGTTGTCTGTAAGAGGTATAATTGCCCTGCTGACACTGTGCATGGGGCTCAGCTCAACATGGCCTGACATGGCGGCCATACTGGTGCCCAGAGAAAGAGAGGGAGCCAGAGCTGTCCATCTTTGGAGACAGACGAGGAGGAGCCAGGACATAGCATGGCTCACCTTGTGCCCAGAGAGAGAAAGAGTTAAGCTGTTGACCCTGAAGTCAGTGTAGAGCAGGCTGTGTAGCTGTATGTGGGAGCCAGCTACTGAGATGAGCCACTGGACTAAGCAGCTGAGATAGGGCAGTGTGAGAGTAAGCTCCTAATGAGAGCTGCTGCTGAATACAATCATCTTTCACTTGCCTGTGGCCTCCCGAGTGTTCTTTCAGCTCATCCACCCACTCCCTCTGGACCAAACCATAGGCTGGAACCTGACCCTGAACATAACATTTGTCATAGTCATGAACTTGATAATTGGCATAGTCAGCAGGTTGAGGTTAGTAGATCTTCAGCCCTTGGGGCTCCCGAGTCAACTACGTGGCTGAAGCAGGGTTTGTGGTACCCTGTGGCAGCAGTGATGCTCGCATGGGCCCAAGTGGAAACGTGTGAGGCAGTGGACAGTTCTCCTGCAAGTGTGGAGAAAGCTGTGAAGCAGCTGGAGGCACACAGCACCAAGAAGGAATACACATTCACTGGCCGAGTCAGATGGGCGTTTCTGACTGCACTGTGTGAAGTACATGCTCAGTCCCACAGGTAAGGAGCCTCCCGGTGAAAGCTGCATGCCTGGGGGCCCAAGTGCACATCCTGGAGCAGGGTGTGGGGGTAGCAGACTTCCAGGTGCAAACAGGGCACTTAGAGGCTCAGATAAAAAAATCTGAAGCCAGAGCTGGAAACAGCTGTCAGCACACCCTTGAGCCCATCCTCCCAGCTGGATACTCCCCTGTTTGGTCTGATGGGTGATGGTCTAGGGGTGATGATGGGTGGTGCCATGTTCAATTCCACCCCTTGATTCCCGGACCTATGAATCCGGCCAATGGGAGAAACAGTACCATGTACTGGATGCCGATTCAGAGCATACACAGCCATCTGGAGAACTTTGCCCCATCCCTGCAAAGCACTGCCACCTAGTTGACATTGACATGACTTCAAAAGTCCATTCCACCATTCTATCAATCCAGCTGCTTCAGGATGATGGCGAGCATGGTAAGACCAGTGAATTCCATGAGCATGAGCCCACTGCCACACTTCTGTAGCCATAAAATGAGTGCCTTGGTCAGAGGCAATGCTGTGTGGAATACCATGATGGTGGATAAGGCATTCCATGAGTTCACGGATGGTAGTCTTGGCAGAAGCATTGTGTGCAGAATAGGCAAACCCGTATCTGGAGTAAGTGTCTATTTCAGTGAGCACAAACCTCTGCCCTTTCCCTCTTGGAAAAGGTCCATTATAATCAACCTTCCACCTGGTAGCTGGCTGATCACCTATAGGAATGGTGCCAAATCGAGGGCTCAGTGTTGGTCACTGCTACTGACAAATTGGGCTTTCATCAGTAGCCATGGCCAGGTCAGCCTTGGTGAGTGGAAAACCATGTTGCTGAGCCCATGCATACCTCCAACCCTGCCATCATGGCCACTTTGTTCATGGGCCCATTGGGCAATAACAGAGGTGGCTGGAGAAAGAGGTTGAGTGGTGTCCACAGAACAGGTAATTCTATCCATTTGATTGTTAAAATCCTCCTCTGCTGAGGTCACCCATGGGTGAGCATTCACATGGGATACAAATATATTCAGTTTTTGGCCACTCAGAGAGGTCCATCCACATACCTCTTCCCCAAATTTCCTTGTCACCAATTTTCCAATCATGCTTCTTCCAAGTCCCTGACCATCCAGCCAAACCACTGGCTACAACCCATGAATGAGCACACAGTCGCACACCAGGCTATTTCTCCCTCCATGCAAAGTGCATGACCAGGAGCACTGCTCGAAGTTCTGCCCACTGGGAAGATTTCCCTTCACCGCCGTCCTTCAGGGATGTCCTAGAAAGGGGCTGTAGTGCTGCGGCTGTCCACTTTTGGGTGGTGGCTGCATATCATGCAGAACCATCTGTGAACCAGGCCCTAGTCTTCTCTTCCTCTGTCAACTGATCATAGTGAACCCCCCATGAGGCCATCGGTGCAGTCTTGGGGAAAGAAGGCAGGGTGACCGAAATGGAGACAATGGGTATTTGAGTCACTTCCTCATATAACTTACTTGTGCCTTCAGGACCTGCTCAAGTCCAATCACGTATGTACCATTTCCATTTGATGATGAAATGCTGCTGTGCATGACCCACTTTATGGCTAGATGGATCAGAAAGTATCTAGCCATAGTACATGATAGGCAGTTTAGGTTGCATGATGTCTTGATGACCCATAGTCAAACATTGAGTTTCCACCAAAGCCCAGTAACAGGCCAAGAGCTGTCCCTCAAAATGAGAGTCATTATCTGCAGAAGATGGCAGTGCCTTGCTCCAAAATCCTAGAGGCCTCTGTGGTGATTCACCTATGGGGGCCTGCCAAAGGCTTCCAACAACATCCGTATCCGCCACTGACATCTCAAGCACCATTGGATCTGCTGGGTCATATGGCCCAAGTTGCAGAGCAACTTGCACAACAGTCTGGACCTGTTGCAGGGCTGTCTCCTGTTCTGGACCCCACTCAAAACCAGCAGCCTTTCCATTCACTTGATAAATGGGCCAGACTAACACACCCAAATGAGGAATATATTTCCTCTAAAATCCAAATAGGCCCATGAGATATTGTGCTTCTTTCTCAGTTGTAGGAGGGACCAAATGCAGAAACTTATCCTTCACCTTAGAAGGAATATCTCAATAGGCACCACACCACTGGGCCCCTAGAAATTTTACTGAGGTAGAAGTTTCCTGAATTTCAGTCAGATTTATTTCCCATCCTCTGGCATGCAAATTTGTCATCAATAAGTCCAATGTGTTTGTTACTTCTTGCTCACTGGATCCAGTCACCCTAATGTCATCAATGTAATGGACCAGTGTGATATCTGGCAGAAGTGAAAAACAATCATGGTCTGTCGGAATAAGATTATGACACAAAGCCAGAGAGACGATATAACCCTGAGGAAGGACAGTAAGGGTATATTGCTCGTTTTGCCAGCTGAAGACAAATTGCTTCTGGTTGGCCTTGTGGACAAAAATGGAGAAAAAGGCATTTGCCAAGTCAGTGGCTTCATACTAGATACTAGGAGATGTGTTTATTTGCTCGAGCAACAAAACCACTTCTGGAAAAGCAGCTGGAATTGGAGTTACTACTTGGTTAAGTTTACGATAATCCACTGTCATTCTCCAAGATCCATGATTTCTGCACATGCCAAATGGGAGAGTGAATGGGGATGTGGTGGAAATCACCACCCCTGCATCTTTTCAAGTCTTTGATGGTGGAACTAATCTCCACAATCCCTCCAGAGAAGGAATATTGGTTTTGATTTACGATTGTTCTAGATGGAGGCAGATCAAATGGCTTCCACTTGGCCTTACCATAGTAACCCTCACGCTACAAGTTACGGAGCCAATGTGGGGGTTCTGCCAGCTGCTAAGTATGTCTCTGCCAAGTATGTATTCTGGCACTGGGGAAATAACCACAGGATGAGTCTGGGGGCCCACTGGTCACACTGTAAGTTGGACCTGAGCTGAAACTCCATCAATTACCTGACTTCCATAAGGCCCTACTTGAGCTGGAGGACCACAGTAATGTTTTGGAATCAACATCAGCTCAGAGCCAGTGTCCTATAGTCCCCTAAATGTCTGCTCATTTCCCTTTCCCCAGTGCACAGTTACCCTGGTAAAAGGCCAGAGGTCTCCTTGGGAAAGGATGGGAGAAAGATTCACTGCATAAATTGTCAGTAATGTAGTGGGGTCCTTCTTCAAGGGGACCTGGCAACCCCTTCATTCAAGGGGTTCTGGGTCTGTAAACTGACTCAAGTCTGGAAATTGACTGAGGGGCTGTGATTCTCTGTTTTTGTCATTCAAATTAGTCTTCAGTCCATTCAATTTAGAAGTTTTCTCTTTATATAAATTAAGTAGGAATGCAATAGAATTCCTATCAATTTATATTCTAGGAACACTGTGATTAATTAGCCAGTGCCAGAGCTCTACACGAGTCAGATTATTCTGATTGCTGTTTCGTCTCTGCTGTCCATTGCAGTAGCTACACCTACCTTCCCTTTGATGGTTGAGTGCTACCACCTGGCCTCTGCCACCTCAAGATCAAATTATTTCCATTGTATTTTAATTTTGTAGTTGAGCGACAGTGGTTCCCTTTGTTAGGTCTGACATACAGAGAAGATCAATTACAGGGCTCTTAAAGTTGTGGGTGCCGCCCTCACAAATCTATTTTGCAAGACATTGGTCAAGGGTATATCTTCTGGATCCTACCAGCTGGGATGAGTAGATCTAAAGTGACTAATCCACTCCACCATCCCAATCTCCCTAAGCCTTCGGATCCCTTCCTCTACATTAACCCAAAAGAGTTCAGGCATTTCTAGTTCACTCACAGTGGGCCATCTTTTAATTCATATCTCAGCTAACCAAGCAAACAATTACAACCTTTTTTTTAACTCCCCAAGTTGCAACATTAAATGCAGAGTCCCTACTTAGTGGGCCCAGATGAATAAATTCAGCCTGATCCAATTCTATGTCCCTTGCACCATTATCCCATACCCTTAATATCCATTCCCATGTTTGTTTTCTAGATTTCTGTTTATATAAATTAGAGAACTTAAGCAATTCTTTTTGAGTGTAGCACACCTCCTCATTGGTCACTCTCAACCTCACCTCTAGGGGCCCAGCAGGACTTTAGTCTAGTTACAGTTATAGAAGAAAACAGAGGTGTTGGGGATGGCTCCTGAGAAGAATCAACATTATCTTGCCTGGCAACTGTCTCAGGGGAGGCCATCACTGTTGGCTCAGGCAGCACAGGGTTTATGTCCTCAGGCAAAGGTGGAAAGACTGATGGCAGCATGAGTTGGGGAGGGGATGGTGCCACTACTGGGAATGGGGAAGCTGTTCCTTCTGTTGATAAAGGTTTGTCAGAGTTTAGGAACCCAGCTTCATCAGGGTCTTCCCACACATCCAGATTCCAAGTTGCAGGGTCCCATTCTTTTCCAATCAATGCCCTCACTTTAACAATAGACACCTGGAGAGGCTGTCAATGCACCCTTCATTGCAGGCCAGTGACTCCCATGATAAGAGCTTGTGTCTGTTTTTCTACAATTTCAGCTCTTTTTCTACAAGAGATAAGACTCTCACTCAGGGCCATCTCAGCAGATTTGAGGCTCAGTGTCTGCTTCTGAAGCCAGGAGACAGAATGTCTGAGTTCATCATTTTATTTCATCATTTTGTCCACTGAACTTAGGAGCAGCCAACTAGCTTCATTACATTCCTTGTTTCTCCATGTATGGTCAAAAGTATTGTGTGTAGAATCACTAAACTCCTTGCCTTTCATAAGCAGTGAATTAGGAGTGTCAAATGCATTTATTTTGCATAACTCTCTAACCAGTTAATACCAAGAACTATTAATGTTCTCCATACTATTAGAATTAGAGTCCTTAGCATTTTTCAGTCTAATCATATTAAACAGCTAACTCCAAAAAAACCAAAACAAATTAAAGAATTCCATGCTTAATATTCTATTCTTCTAGGACCACTCCTGATTCCAAAATCTGTATTAGTTAGGGTTCCCTAGAGAGACAGAACTAATAGAAGTTATAGATATAGATAGGAGTTTATAGACCTGGTGTGGTGGTTCACTCCTGTAATCCCAGCACATTGGGAGGCTGAGGCAGGCCAATCAACTGAGGTCAGGAGTTTGAGACCAGTCTGGCATGGAGAAACCCCATCTCTACTAAAAATGCAAAAATTAGACAGGCATGGTGACAAGCACCTGTAATCCTAGTTACCCGGGAGGCTGAGGAATGAGAATTGCTTGAACCTAGGAGGCAGAGGTTTCAGTGAGCCAAGATTGCACCACTGCACTCCAGTCTGGGAGACAGAGTAAGACTCTGTCTTAAAAAAAAAAAAAAAAAAAAGTACATGTATATATAAATACACACACACACACACACACACACATATATATAACATATGAGTCAATGGAATTTTTCACACCAACTCAGTGTTAGCTTAAAATGTTAAATTGATTCAATGTAATTCATCATAAAATATAGTACGTATACCAGTATGATAACATATATCTAAATAGAAAAGTATATTTGTATTTATTTGTAGATAACAAAATAGAGTATGTAGAAAATCACATGCAATCCATAAAAGCTCTATTAGAACTAATAAGTGGTTTTAGCAGTATTTCAGACTATAAGATCAATATACACAAAATTATTTCTATTTCTACATGCAAGCAAGGAAAAATTATAAATAAAAATTATAAAAAGTATCACTTTCAATAGCATCCAAAATAATGAAATACTTAGGTATAAATCTGGCAAAATTTGTGTAAATTGTATTCAAAATAGTTTTAATTTGGGGACACATTTTTCAGAATATTTTCTTCCTTAGTATTTTTTCATGTATTAAAAATAAACATTAATTGAAATGATAATTAAACTAAAATAATATTAATCTATTTTTATTTTACAATTTCTAAATCACTTGCTTCTAAATTCACATCTATATACTAAAAATTTAAAACATTGCTTTTTTATGCATTTTCTGCATACTGTAGTTCAATCTTGAAATTATGAGATCATGTCCTTTGCAAGGATGTGAATGGAGCTGGAGGCCATTATCCTCAGCAAACTAACACCAGAACAGAAAACCAAATACCACATGTTCTCACTTATAATTGGTAACTAAAATGATGAGAACACATGAACAGATAGAGGGAAACAACACACGTTGGGGACTTCTGGAGGGTGGCGGGTGGGAGGGAGAGGAGGATCAGTAAAAACCACGAATGGGTACTAGGCTCAATGCCTGGGTGATGAAATAATCTGTACAACAAATCCCCAAGACACACGTTTACCTATGCAACAAACCTGCACTCGTATCCCTTAAATTAAAAAAAAATGTTTTGAAAAAGCACCACATAATGAAAAAAAGAATGTTTTTATCTTCATATTTTCTATATTTTACAATTTTGCGTATATGAAAAAACTTCTAGTTTTACCAAATAAAAAAGTTTTAAATTTAGTTCTATAACACCAGATTTTACTGATTCCAGGCTATAATTCTTTAGAAAACACTCTTTAATTTAAACACATAAATTGAATTTAATAGTAACATTGTTAGTATTTCAATTTAAATGAAAATGTGTTGGGAGGTAAATAATGTGTGACCAGTATCATAGATGTATACCAATTTCTTATTGTTAGGACAGCTATTTAAATAAAAAGGGACTGTGAAACTTAAGCATAAAGGGTGTTAAATGGGCTTATTTTCATAAAGAGCAAAATGCTAAGCTTGAAATTACATTGCTATGTTTCGAAAAGGTTAAATGAGCCATTTCTAAATGGTTCTTGGAAAATATATGAGAAAATTTTTCACAAATAATAGAGAAGAGTACTTAAATCAGTAAGTGAAAATTAATTTACCAAGTGCTGTGTGATGCAGGAAAGTAGGGGGCGGCTAATAATTTTGGCTATTAACAATAAACTGGTAGGTTAATTCCTCATTCATTTTCAGAGTTGTTGTATTAATATCTTAATTAAATACATAATGAAATTTGATGAGGCACGATCAGGTTTTGCAGCAAGATGTTTTTATGAACAATTTGAAAGATCAAGAAAGAAATGTTCAATTGAGATATGATCTAATAAAGATATGAGATCATTTGGAAACTTGCCAATTAATCTTGGGCACATGAACAGCCATATTTATTCTTTTCCTTAGACCTGCTTTTTGATTATTTGAGACATATTATAGTAACTTTCATATACTGTTTAAACATGTTACTGCCATACAGTAAATTAGAAGACACAGAATTTAGAATCAGACAAAATTGAATTATCATTCTGGTTCTGCCAATTATTTTTGAAGTTGGACAAGTTATTTACAATGTTTAATCTTTCTGTTCTCAATATTCTTTAGAGTATTTTTTGTTGAAAAGAAAGTTTGAATTTTAGTAAAGATAAATTAGTTTTTATTTTATTAATTATGCTTTACTGATGTATCTAAAAATTCAACACCAACCCCAAGGTCACCTAGATTTCCTCCCATGTTTTCTTCCAGCCATTACATAGTTTTATATTTTACATGCAAGCCTATGGTCCATTTTGAATATAAATTCAATTGTTCCAGCAACATTTTTGGAAAGAATATACTTTCTCCATTGAATCGCCCTTTTGCCTTTATCAAAGATTAAGCGACCAAATTTATCTGAGTTGGTTTCTGGGATTTCCATTCTGTTCCACTGGTTTTTCTTCTATTTGACTGCCATTACCTTGCTGTCTTGCTTACAGTAGCTTTATATTAACTCTTGAGATTGAATATTTCTTCCAATTTGCTTTTCTTTTCTTTCTTTTTTATTTTTTTATTTTTTTATTTTTGGTGGGAGTACTGAGTCTCATTCTGTCATGCAGGCCGGAGTGCAATGCCACCATCTTGGCTCACTGCAACTGTCATTTCAAGCAATTCTTCTGCCTCTTCCTGAGATTACAGGTGTGTGCCACCATGCCCAGCTAATTTTTTTGGATTTTTAGAAGAGACAGCGTTTCACTTTATTGGCCAGGCCAGTCTTGGACTCCTGACCTCAATTGACCAGCCTTTCCTGGCCTCCAAAAGTGCTGGAATTGCAAACAAACCACTGTACCCTGTCTCAACTTGTTTTCCTTTCTCAGTATTATGCTGGCTATATATTTTGCCTTTCCATGTGAACTATACAACAATTTTATCAATATCTGCAAAATAACTGCCAGAGATTTTTTTGAAATTTTAGTTAAATTTGGGAAGAATTTATATCTTAATTTTACCGATACATTAACATAGACTATCTATTTATATTTTCTTTTATTTATTTCATCAGTAATTTGTAGTTTTCTTCACACAGATCTTGTTCATGTTTTTAATCTTTTATGCATTTATTTGTAGTGATATTTTAAAAGAAAAGTTAAAAATTTAGAATTCCAGCAGTCCACGGCATATGTTCAAAAAAGCAACTGAGTTTTGTTGAATGATCTTTTATCATGTGTCCTTGCTTACTAGTTTCAGCAGACTTTTCGATATTCTCTAGGATTTTCTTGATAGTCTATTACATCATCTGCAAATAAAGACAGTTTTCTTTTTTTCCTTCCAATCTGTATACATTTGATAGGTTTTTTTAAAAATATTTTCCTATGTATAAATTCCTGTACAATCTTAAGTAGGAATAGTGAGAGAAGAAGACAAAACTGCTTTGTTAATAATCTCAGGAGAAAAGCACCTAGTTTCTCACCACTGTTAGATTTTCAGCATAGGTTTTTATAAATAATCTTTCTCAATTTCAGGAAGATGCCCTCTATTTATGGTTTATTGATACTAGCTGTGTTATGTGATGTTATCTGTAATTTGCCATAGTGTTTTCATTGATGTGTTTTGGAATTTGTTAAAATACTTTTCTGAGTATACTGAAATAATCATATATATTTTTTCTTGTTTAACCTGTTGATATGGAGAATTTCATTGATTGGTGTTCTTTAGTTGAACTAGCTTTGCATACCTGGAGTAAATCCCACTTGAGCATGGTATATAACAATATTTATGAATTAATAAATTATATTTGCTAATATTTTCTTAACAATATTTGTGTCTATGTTCATAGGGGCAATGAGTAGTTAGTTTTTCTCCACTGTAAAGTCCTTACATGATTTCATTATTAGATTAATGTTGGCATCAGAGAATGAGTTACGGAATGCTCCCTGTGCTTGTATATTCTGGAAAATATTGTAGAGGATTAAAGTTATTTTTTTCCATAAAAGTTTAGTAGAATTTAACAGTAAAATCATCTGGACCTGGTGCTATTTTGGCATGGTTATTTATTTAATAATAAATAACAAATTTTAATTGTTTTAATAGTTAGTTTATTATCATCAATCTTTTTGGTAGATACAGATCCATTCTTAAAATCTGTTTTTCTAGTGTGAATTTTGGTGGTTTGCATCTTTCTAAGAATTCGTCTATTAAATCTTTTTTTTTCTTTCTTTCTTTCTTTTTTTTTTTTTTTTTTTTTGAGACGGAGTCTTGCTCTGTAGCCCAGGCTGGAATGCAGTGGCGTGATCTCGGTTCACTGCAACTTCCACCTCCTGGGTCCCGGTTTAAGCAATTCTCCTGCCTCAGCCTCCCGAGTAGCTGGGATTACAGGCATGCACCACCATGCACAGCTAATTAGTCTATTAATCTAAGTTATCAATTTTGAGGGCACAGAATTCATTGTAGTGTTCTTTATTATTTTTAATGTCCATCATTAAAAATGTCAATCTTTTTAATTAATATCAGAAACGTCTTCTCTTTTGTGTGTTTTTCCCAGGTTATCCTGGATGGAGTTTTATCAATTTTATTAATGTTGTCTTAGCACCAGCTATATGTAGGGTTGATTTTCTTTATTTTTCTGCTCTAATTTTCTCCTGATTTATGTTAATTTGAATAACCCTTATTTCTCCAATTTTCTTGATGTGGAAGTTTAAGGTATTGTCTAAAATGTTCTGAGATTCTCAAACGCAAGTAATCAACAAAATTTATATAGGGAATTATATATTAGTGCATTGACAATTATTAAGAAAAAACAATTATTTTCATGAATTTGTTTTCTTTTTGACAGTTACATGTAGCAGTGTCTTTGGTTTATTACATATTTGGTGAGCCTTGATTAACTTAATTCAGGAAACATTTTGTTAGTATTTTTTTCAAGAGTGCACAACTTTCCCTTTCTGTAATCCAATTTATCTTTTTTCTCTGGTTTGTCAAATATTACTGCTTCTGGGATGATCTTCCATACCTCTTTTTTTTCTTTTTGGTTTGAATTTTGTGCCAAAACAATATTAATTGATTTAATATTCCAACTGACTAAACTGCTGCATTCAATCAGGTACCTATGAAATCTACGGAGTTTGGAATTTCAATTATTATGTTTTACCATTCCAGATCTCTGCTTCTATTTTTCACTGATCAGCCTGTACATTTTGTAAATAAAATAATTTTATCCTTCTTATACTACTAGCTGTACTAATATTAAAGTTTACATTATGACCTATTATCTCTGTTTAGGTACTAGAACTTTTTTTAAGCAAGAAGTTTATTTAAACAACAAGACATTTGACTTGATCATGTGGGATACCGTCAAGGGAAAAAGAAAAAAGAGACTTGAAAGAAAAACTATTTAGGATTTATTTTATTTAGAGTAATTTATCCCTAATTACAGACAGATTACCCTACCTGTCTACGTACAAAAGAAATTATAAAATTGTCCTTGGTTTTATAATGATATATGAAAATGTTAAAATTCTTCAACTGAACAAGCCATGCAAGGATTTCTATTTTGTTGTTGTTGTTGCTAAAACAGTGAGAACAAAGTAACTTACTAGAATATAAAGAGAAGTGCTTAATGAGCATGACACTAATGTACAAAGGGGATTTCGTCACAGAACCAGGATTTTCCCCTCTCTCAGCTCCACTTGATGTTGGTCAAAACATACCACTGGCCATTCAGTGGAAAAAAAAATATATATATGTATATATACACACACACACATACACACACACATATATACACATACATATATATGCACACACACACATATATATATATATATAATGCACATATAACAGCTCTTTTTATTCTATGTTTTTTTTTTTTTTTTTTTTTTGACACAGAGTCTCACTCTGGCATCCAGGCTAGAGTGCAGTGGCGTGATCTTGGCACACTGCAACCTCCATCCCTTGGGTTCAAGTAATTCTCCTGCCTCAGCCTCCCTAGTAGGGATCACAGGCATGCACTACCATGTCCAGCCAATTTTTAAATTTTTCGTAGAGATGGGGTTTCACCACGTTGGCCAGACTGGTCTCAAACTCCTGACCTCAAGTGATCCACCCACCTTTGCCTCCCACATATAACAGTTCTTTTACATACAATTAAGGAATGGACCCAGCATGCTGGCTCATGCCTGTAATCCCATCACTTGGGGAGGACCACACAGGAGGATTACTTGAGCTCAGGAGTTTGAGAACATCCTGTTCAACATAGAGAGATCTCATCTCTACAAAAATTTTTTAATAATAGCTGGGCATGGCGGCACCTGCCTGTAGCCCCAGCTAATGTGGTGGCTGAGTTGGAAGGATTGCTTGAGTATGGGAAGTCAAGGCTGCAGTAAACCATGATCACATCACTGCACTCCAGCTTGGGGGACAGAGTAAGATCCTGTCCAGAAAAAGAAAAAGAAAAAAAAAAAGGTGAAGGTGTATCATAGTAGTCAGGATGTGATGGAACCAAATTGCAGTTTACTAATTAAGAATGTAATCTTGGTCTGTTAAGGACATTGTTCTGGAGTGAAGATGAGATGCACCTTCCCCGGCTGCTTTCCTTTTTCGCAGATCCCTCCTGTCTACTGCTAGAACACATCAGTTGTATCTTCACACCCCATTTCCAAATGTGCAGATGTGTCTGTTTCATTGATTGGCTGCCTGTAAAACTGGAATCTGATTTGCCTCATTGACAAGCCCTGTCGTTCACAGTAGGCTTTCATTAGTTTACTAAGTGGTATATACCTCTTCATCTTCATCTTAAGCTGCACTACACAACCATCATGCCCTGCCACCCTCAAATTAATACCATCATTGTTCTTGGTCTTGAATCTTTCCTGGAGTTTTTCATCAGCCATAGTCCCAGAGTCTTTTTGGCTGCCATTTCACAAAAGAGGTAACAAGTCTGCATAAACAAGCATTCAAGAAGCATCAGAAGCCTAGAATTGTATATGTTTATTGCTTTTGCTTCTTTTTGCCTATGTTGGTAATCATTAAATTAATGGTGATTATGGTTTATGTGTCATAAAAGTAATCAAGAATTCATATTTCCTCAATATAGATAGTGCTTATATTGGTCATAATCTCCTTCTAATAATTGAGCAAGATACTATATATATTTGGGTGGGATTACTAGCGTTTTATTTTCTTAAAGAGGGCACTGTGCCTGTCTGATTCTGTGCCAGCACTGACTTATACAGGTAGTATGCAAAGTCCCCACTGATAGGAAGTACTATAGATAAGGAATGTGTGGAAGATGCACAATCTATGTGATCATAATGAATTTTCTATAAGTTTTGTCCTGTGGTGTTATCTCTGAAGACTCACCACATCACCTCAAATGAATGATGGATGCATTCGTCAATTAATAGGATTTAAATGATTTTCAAATACAGTGTGGGATTGTATAACTGTTTAGTTATATCTCTACAAAGGAAAATGATATGGTTTAATCACCCACAATAGATTAAATAGAAGCAAGCTTAGTGCTTAAGGAGAACAGCGGAAAAAAATATTGGAATAACAAAGGTATAAACATTTGATGGCTTCTATTTGTTCTTGAACATTGGAAGAACAAAACTGATGGCAAATTTAAAATATGGTTCTGTTAAAAAATAATACATGAGATGAATGAAATACATTTATAAGATTCTAAGTGTGTTAGAAATCTTTTCATAAAAAATAGTTTTCAGTGCAGAGAAACAAACTGATAATTCCAAATTGGACATGTGTTATTTAAAGGCAGAGCAATTACTTTAAAATACTTCTACAGCAGAAACCAAAAAAAAAATGGTAATCTTAGAAAGCATTATGCAAACATCTACGTTTCATTTATGTGTCTAAGTGAGCAAGCAGTATCAAGTGCCCGCCATGTTTTAAGCAGGTGATTTTGAAGTGATGAAAAACAAAAGTTTAAGGCCCCATTTTTGCCCTTCAAAATGTTACAGCGGTGTGCCTGACACAGGCACAAAAAAAAAAAAAAAAAAAAAAAAAAAAAAAAAAAAAAAAAAAAAAAATCAATATTTAAAGCACAGTATACAATTTGTCATAATAAAGATAAACATAAAGAGTTTTGGGATTACAAAGTTAGATCAAACAGGAGGGACATCTGACAAATTATAGTGTTTAGGTGGAGAATACAAATTTCTCAGAGCAGATGCTACTTGACATAAAACTGGAAAGAAAAAGGAGTTTTGCAGGCACGATTAATGCAGGGTGTCTCAGAAGGAAAGAGGTAGATTTCATGAAAAACAAATAATTATTGAACAACGTTCAGGAAGATATATATATTTGAGATAATATACATACTTTTCAGACAAATAACACTTCTAAAATGATCTGTCCTTATATACAATTTAGAATATTAGAGTCCTTAAAAATTAGCAAATCCTAAAATTTTAGAAATTCAAGACCTAAATGAGCATGATGATTGAAACTGAAGTACGTTGAAAATTATCAATTAACTTTGCGAAAACCAGGTTCTATTATTTGCTTCAATAAAGTCAGTTTGTTGAAGCATACTTTTGTGCCATGTAAAGCTTTTTCTCTCTACATAAAGAACAAATGAATATTTTTGTTTTCGGTTATTTATTTTTGTTTTGTTTTTCTTTTTGACAGAGTTTAAGACATCTTGCTAATTCCATGTTGTTACGTAGTCACATTTGAATGCTTCAGATAAAATATTCCTCTGAATTTATCGGAAACCTAGATATACAATATTGTAAGAGATGGCATGTAGGATACAACTAAACTGACAGTGAAAAAGATAATGCAGTCTCTCATATGAAGTAGATTGAGAAGTTTTGATTCTCCTTCTTACTCTTCTTTTTATTTCTTAAATTTTAATTATTTTTAATTTTTTCTTGTAATGGATATATAATAATTGTGCAAATTTATGGGGAACATGTGATATTTTAATACAAACATACAGTGTTTAATGATTAAGTCGGAGTAATTGGAACATCCATCATCTTAATCATTTATTATTTCTTTGTGTTGGCAATATCCAATCCACTCTTCTAGTTATTTTGAAGTGCATAATAAATTATTTTTAACTATGGTCACCCTATTGTGCTACCAAATATTGGATCTTATTCCTTCTATGTAGTGATATTTTTGTACTCATTAACAAGCTCATGTGTATTGCCTGCCACACTACACTTTCCAGCCTGTGGTAACCAACATTATATCTTCTGTCTCAATGAGATCCATGTTTTGTTTTCCTACATGTGAGTGAGAACATGCAATATGTGTCTTTTTCTGCCTATTTCAATTATAATGTCTTCCCGTTCCATCTATGTTGTTGCACATGACAGGATTTTATTGTTTTAGATGGCCGAATAATATTTAATTGTGTGCAGGTACTACATTTTTTAATCCATTCATCTGTTGATGGATAATTAGGTTGATTCTATATCTTGGCTACTGTGAATATGCTGCAATGAACAAAGAAGTGCAGCTATCTCTTCAATATACTAATTTGCTTTGCTTTCTTTTGGGTATATACTCAGCATGGGATTGCTGGATCATATGGTAACTCTATTTTTAGTTTTTTTTTTTTTTTTTTTAGGAACCTCCATAATGTTTTTCTTCTCCTTTATTTTGCTTTAAGTTCCAGGGTACACACGCCAGATGTGCAGGTTTGATACTTAGGTAAACGTGTGTCATGATAGTTTGCTGCACCTATCAACCCATCACCTAGGTACTATGCTCAGTATGCATTAGCTATTTTTCCTGATGCTCTGTCTGCCCTCACACCACCCTCCAACAGACCAAAGTGTGTGTTGTTCCCCTCCCTGTGTCCATGTGTTCTCATTGTTTAGGTCCCACTTATGAGTGAGAACATGTGGTGTTTGGTTTTCTATTCCTGCATTCATTTGCTGAAGATAATGGCTTCCAGCTCCATCAATGTCCCCGCAAACAACATGATCTCATAACTCTTTATGGCTGAATTGTATTCCATGGTGTATATATACCACATTTTCCTTATCCGGTCTATCACTGATGGTCATTTGGGTGGATTCCATGCCATTGCTATTGTTAATAGTGCTGCAATGGACATGTGTGTGCATGTATCTTCATATAAACTGATGTATATTCCTTTGGGTATATACCCAGTAATGGGACTGCTAGGTCAAATGGTATCGCTGGTTCTAGGTCTTTGAGGAATTGTGACACTGACTTCCTCAGTGGTTGAAATAATGTAAATTTCCACCAACAATGTAAATGAGTTAAAAGAGTTCCTATTTCTCTGCAGCCTTACTGGCATTTTTTGTTTCTTGACTTTTCAAAATCGCCGTTCTGGCTGGTGAGAGATGATATCTCATTGTGGTTTTGATTGCATTTCTGTAATGATCAATGATGGTGACCTTTTCTTCACGTTTGCTAGTTGCATAAATTTCTTCTTTGAAAAATGCCTGTTTGCATCCATTGCCCACTTTTTAACTTTTTTTCTTGTAAATTTGTTTAAGTTCCTTGTAGACTCTGAATATTAGACTTTGTCAGATGGATAGATTGCAAATTGTTCTCCCATTCTGTATGTTGTCTGTTCACCCTGATGATAATTTCTTTTTCTGTGCAGAAGTTCTTTAGTTTAATTAGATCCCACTTATCAAGTTTTGCTTTTGTTGCAATTGCTTTTGACATTTTTATCATAAAATCTTTGCCTGTGCCTATGTCCTAAATGATATTGCCTAGATTTTCTTTTAGGGTTTTTAAAGTTTTGAGTTTTACATTTAGGTATTTAATCCATCTTCAGTTAATTTTTGTATATGGTGTAAGGAAGGAGTCAGTTTCAGTTTTCTGCATATGGCTAGCCAGTTATCTCAGTACCAGTTACTACATAGGAAATTCTTTCTGCATTTTTTTTTTTTTTTTTTTTTTTTTTTTTTTTTTTTTTTTTTTTTTTTGTCAAAGATCAGATGGTTGTAGATTTGTGGTCTTATTTCTGGGTACTCTATTCTATTTCACTGGTCTATGTGTCTGTTCTTGTACCAGGACCATGCTCTTTTGATTACTGTAGACTTGTAGTCTAGTTTTAAATTGGGTAGCATGATATCTCCAGCTGTGTTCTTTTTGCTTAGGATTGTCTAGGCTATTCAGGTTCTTCTTTGGTTCCATATGAGTTTAATTTTTTTTTTTCTAATTCTGTTAAGAATGTCAATGGTAGTTTGATGGGAATAGCATTGAATCTATAAATTGCTTTGGGCAATGTGGCCACTTTCATGATATTGATTCTATCCATAAGCATGAAATATTTTTCCACTTGTTTGTGTCCTCTCTGATTTCCTTGAGCAGTGGTTTGTACTTCTCCTTGCAGAAGTCCTTCACTCCCTTTGTTAGCTATACCCCTAAATATTTTATTCTCTATGTAGCTATTGTGAATGGGAGTTCATTCATGATTTGTCTCTCTACTTATCTGTTGTTAGTATATAAATGCTTGTTATTTTTCCGCATTGATTTTGTATCCTGAGACTTTGCTGAAGTTACTACTCAACTTAAGAAGCTTTCCTGCTGAGATGATGGAGTTTTCTAGATATAGGGTCATGTCATCTGCAAACAGAGACAATTTGATTTCCTCTCTTCCTATTTGAATAAACTTTATTTATTTCTCTTGCCTGATTGCTCTGTTCAGAACTTCTGGTACTATGTTGAATAAGAATGGTAAGAGAGGACATCCTTGTCTTGTGCCAATTTTCAAGGGGAATACTTCCAGTTTTTGGCCATTCAGTATGATATTGGCTGTGGACTTGTCATAAATGGCTTGTATAATTTTGAGGTACGTTCCTTCAATACCTAGTTTATTGAGAGTTTTTAACATAAAGAGATGTTGAATTTTTATCGAAGGCCTTTTCTGTGTCTAATGAGGTAATCACATTGTTTTTGTCTTTCTTTCTGTTTATGTGATAAATTGTATTTATCGATTTGTGCATGTTGAACCAGCCTTGCATCCTGGGGTTGAAGCTGACTCGATTGTGGTGGATAAGCTTTTTGATGTGATGCTGGATTCATTTTGCCAGTATTTTATTGAGGATTTTTGCTTCCATGTTTATCAGAAATAGTGGCCTGAAGTTTTCTTTCCTAGTTGTATCTCCGCCAGGTTTTGGTATCAGGATGATGCTGGCCACATAAATTGAGTTAGGGAGGAGTCCTTTTTTTTCCCCAACGTTTACAATAGTTTCTGAAGAAGTAGTACCAGCTCCTCTTTGTACCTGTAGTAAAATTTGACTGTAAATTCATCTGGTTCTGGGTCCTAAGTTTTTATGTTTGTTTGTTTGTTTGTTTGGTTGGTTGGTTGGTTTGGTTTGGTAGGCTATTTATTACTGTCTCAGCTTCAGAACTCTTTATTGGTCTATTCAGGGATTTATCTTCTTCTGGTTCAGTCTAGGGAGGGTGTATGTGTCCAGGAATTTATCCATTTCTTCTAGATCTTCTAGTTTGTTTTCATAGAGGTGTTTATAGTATTTTCTGATGGTTGTTTGTATTTCTATGGGGTCAGTGATGATATCATATTTATCATTGTTAATTGTGTCTATTTGATTCTTCTTTCTTTTCTTCTTTATTAGTCTACCTAGTAGACTATCTATTTTATTAATTTTTTCATAAAAAATCAGCTCCTGGATTCATTGATTTTTTGAAGGTTTTTTTTGTGTCTCTATCTTTCAGTTCTGCTCTGATATTGATTATTTCTTGTCTTCTGCTAGCTTTGGGGTTTGTTTGCTTTTGATTCTCTGATTCTTTTAGTTGTGATGTTAGGGTGTCAATTTGAAGTCTTTCTAGCTGTTTCATGTTTTCTAGCTGTAGCATTTAGTGCTACAAATTTCCCTCTTAACACTCCTTCTGCTTTAGCTGCATCCCAATGATTGTGGTACATTGTATTTTTGTTCTCATTAGTTTCAAAGAATTTATTGATTTCTACTTTAATTTCATTATTTACTCAGGAGTCATTCAGGAGCAGGTTGTTCAATTTCCATGTAGTGGTTTCGTTTTGAATGAGTTTCTCAATCTTGAGTTTTAATTGTTCCATGATCTGACAGGTTGTTTGTTAAGACTTCAGTACTTTTGCATTTGTTGAGGAGTGTTATACTTCCAATTATGTGATCAAATTTACAGTAAGTACAACATGACACCAAGAATAATGTATATTCTGTTATTTTGGGTTGGAGAGTTCTGTAAATATCTATCAGGTTCACTTGATCGAGAGCTGAGTTCAAGTTCTGAATTTCTTTGTTGATTTTCTGTCACAATGATCTAATACTGACAATGGGGTATTAAAGTCTCCCACTGTTATTGTGTGAGAGTCTAAATGTCTTAGTAGGTCTCTAAGAATTTGTTTTATGAACCTGGGTGCTACTGTATTGGATGCATATATATTTAGGATCATTATCTCTTCTTCTTTAATTTAATTCTTTACCTTTATGTAATGCCCTTCTTTGCCTTTTTTGACCTTTCTTGGTTTAAAGTGTCTTTTATCAGAAACTAGGATTGCCACCACTGCTTGTTTCTGCATTCCATTTGCTTGGTAAATTTTCCTCTATCATCCTTTATTTTGAGCCTGTGTGTGTCTTTGCATATGAGATGGGTCTCTTGAATATGGTACACCAATGGGTCTTGACTCTTTATCCATCTTGTCATTCTGTTTCTTTTAATTGGAGAATTTGGTCTATTTACATTTAAAGCTAATACTGTTATGTGTGAATTCAATCCTGTCATCATGATGGTAGCTGGTTAATGTAGTTGCTTCATAATGTCATTAGATTTTGATTTTGGTGTGTTTTTGTAGTGACTAGTAACAGTTTTTCCTTTCCATATTTGATGTTTCATACAGGAGCTCTTGCAAGGCAGGCCTGCTGAATTCTCCAGCATTTGCTTGTCTGAAAAGGATTTTATTTCCCCTTCACTTATGAAACTTAGTTTGGCTAAATAAGAAATTCTGGATTGGAAATTCTTTCCTTTAAGGATGTTAAATAATGACCCCCAGTCTCTTCTGGCCTGTGAAGTTTCCACTTAAATATCTGTTGTTAGTCTAAGGGACTTCCCTTTGTAGGTAATCTGGCCTTTTTTTTTTTTTTTTGGCTGCTCTTAACATTTTTACCTTTATTTTGACCTTGGAGAGTCTGATGATTGTGTGTCTTGGGGTTAATTTTGTCATGGATTATCTTACTGGGGTCCTCTGGATTTCCTGAATCTGAATGTTGGCCTGTCTTGCTAGGTTGAGGAAGTTCTCCTGGATGATATTCTGAAGTATGTTTTTCAACTTGATTCCATTCTCATTGTCTCTTTCAGGTATCCCAATAAGTTATAAGTTTGGTCTTTTTGCATAATCCCATAGTTCTCAGTATTTTGTTGATTTCTTTTCATGCACTTTTTTCTAATTTTGTCTTCCTGTCATATTGCAGTAAGACAGCCTTAAAGCTCAGATTCTTTCTCTCTCTTGGTCTATCCAGCTATTGATACTTGTGGTTGCACTGTGAAGTTCTTGTGTTATGTTTTTCAGCTCTACAAGGTCATTTCTGTTCCTCTCGAAATTGGTTATTCTGGTTAACAGCTCCTGTAATGTTTCATCATGGTTCTTAGCTTCTTTGCATTGGATGAGAACATACTTCTTTAGTTAAGTGAAGTTAGTTATTGCCCACCTCTTGAAGCCCACTTTTGTCAGTTCACCCATCCCTCAGCCTAGTTTTGTGTCCTGACTGGAGAGGAATTGCAATCATTTGGAGAAGAGGTACTCTAGCTTTTTGAATTTTCAAAATTTTTTCATTGATTCTTTCTCATTTTCGTGGCTTTATCTACCTTTGATCTTTGAGGCTGCTGATCTTTGGATGGGGTTTTGGGGTCTTTTTTGTTGAGGTGTTGTTGCTTTTTATTTGTTTGATTTTCTTAAAAAAAAAAAAAAAAAAAAACTTCTGTAGGGCTGTTGTGGTTTTCTGGGGGTCTACTCCACACCCTATTTGCCTAGGTCCCTTCTGTACCTCAAGCTGTCACCAGTGGAGACTGCAGAACAGCAAAAATGGCTACCAGCTGCTTATTCTAGGAGCTTTGTCCCAGAGGGGTGCAGACCTGACGCCCGCTGGAACACTCCT
This sequence comes from Piliocolobus tephrosceles, assembly GCF_002776525.5. Lineage (NCBI taxonomy): Eukaryota > Metazoa > Chordata > Mammalia > Primates > Cercopithecidae > Piliocolobus > Piliocolobus tephrosceles. Next base: position 114,328,152 of record NC_045440.1, on the reverse strand, counting down.
GTCTGAGGCATCTGGCAATCCCTGTTGGGAGATTTCACCGAGTCAGGAGGATTGAAGAAGGCACAAACCCTTAAAGAGGCACAAACACTTAAGGAAGAAGTTTGTCTGTCCCTTGTTGGAGGTGGTGCACTGTGCTGGGGGAAACACCACTCATCCAGACTGCCCAGATTCTTCAGAGACAGCAGGCAGAAAAATCTACATCCACTGAACTGCAGACACTATGATTACTGCTCCCCACCTAGGTGCTCCATCCCAGGGAGATCAGAATTCTGTCCATAAACTGCTGCCTGGAGTTGTTGAAATTCCCTCAGGGAGGCCCTGCATGGTAGGGGAGAGATAGATATGGGACCCACTTGAAAAAAAGCAGTCTGACCATGAACTGCCACAGCCTCTGTGCTGCACTGTGGGGAATTTCTCCTGGTCCAAACTGCCTAGTATCCCCAGCACTGGCAGGGGAAAATAGCTGACTGGAGCCAAAGTGATGGTGATGGCCCTCCCCTTGGGAATTCAGTCATCTTATGCAGTCTCCAGCCTGCTGCCACTGGGTACAACCTGAGTGGCCACCACGACTCTGCACAGCTCTGTGCTTGGGACCCAAGGTGTGGGTGGCATGGACTCATGAGGGGATCTCCTGATTCATGGGTTACACAGATTCATGGAAAAAATGTGGTTTCCTGGGCAGGGTAGAACAATTACTCACCACCTCCCTTGACCAAGGGTAGGAGCTTCCCTTGCCTCATGTGGCTACCGGGTGGGCTGTTCTTCCACCCTGCTTTTCCTCACTCTCCATGGGTTGTGTCAATTTCTTAGTCGATTCCAATGAGAGGACCTAGACACCTCAGTTGAAGATACAGGAGTATCTCACTGTTTTTGTTCTCAGTGGGATGCACAAGCTGCAACTGCTTCTAAATGGCCATCTCCCCACACTGTTTTTCAGAGTATCTGTAATAATTTACATTCCTGCTTTTAGCATACAAGCACTTCCCTTCTTCCTCATCCTCACCAGCATTCATTATTATTTATCCTTTTAATATATTTATTTAACTGAGGAAAATGCTATTTCATTGTTTTGATTTGCATTTCTCTGAAAATTAGTCATGTTGAGCATGTTTTTGTATACTTCTTGGCTATTAGTGTGTCTTGTTTTGGGAAATATCTACTTGATACATACTTTGCCTTTTTTAACCAGGTTTTTTGGCTATTAAAATTTGAGTTCCTTGTATATTATGGTTATTAACTGCCTGTAAGTTGAGTAGTTTGCAAATGTTTTCTCCCATTCTGTAGGTTGTCTCTTTATTTTGTTTTTCCTTTGCTTTGCAGAAGCGTTTTAGCTTTATGTGAGGCCATTTGTCCATTTTTACTTAAGTTGCCAGTGCTTTTGATGTGATACTCAAGAAATTTTAGCCCATACTAATGTCCTGAAGAATTTACTATGTGTCTTTATTAGTAGCTTCAAAGTGCCAGGTCTTACATTTAAGTATTTAATCCTCTTTGATTTGATTTTTGTATATGGTGAAAGGGTCTAGTTTCTTTCCTCTGGACAGAGATACCTAGTTTGCTCTGCACAAATTATTGAAGAGATTGTACTCACTTTTCTCAATGTGTTTTTGGTGACTTCATCAAAAATTAATTGCCTGTAAATATATTTCTTTATTTCTGGACATTTTATACTGTTTCATTGGTCTCTGTGTCTTTTTTGTTAGAGTATCCTACTGTTTTGGTTTACCATAGCTTTGTAGTATAATTTGAAGTCAGGTAATGTCATGTCTCACCTTTGTTCTTTGACTGCTTTGGCTTCTCTAGGTCTTTGATGGTTGCATACAAATTTTAGATTCTTTTCCTATTTCTATGAAGAACGTTATTGTTATTTTAATGGAGATTGCATGGAATCTGTGGATTGAATTTGATAGTATGGCTATTTTCATGATATTTATTATTCCAATCCATGAACATAAAATATCTTTCCATTTTTTTGTGTACTCTTCCATTTCTTTCATACATTTTATAGTTTTAATTGTAGAACTCTTTCACTTCTTTGGTAAAATTACTTCGTAGATTGTGTGTGTGTGTGTGTGTGTGTGTGTGTGTGTGTGTGCGTTTATTGTGTGTGCACGCTCACGTGCACGCTATTGTAATTGTAATTGCTTTTTCAGTTATTTTGCTGTTAGATATTTTGTTGTTGGCATATAGAAATGATACTACATTTTGTCTGTTGATATTGTATTCTGCACCATTATTGAATTTGTTTATTAGTTCTAGTAGATTTTTGATAGTACCTTTAAGGTTTTATAAATATAGGATCTTGTCTACAAACAAGAATAATTTGACTTCCTCCTTTCCAATTTGTATGACCTTTATTTCTCTGGCTAATTTCTCTGGCTAGTACTTCCAGTACTATGTTAAATAAAAGTGTTAGAAGTGAGCATCTTTACCTTGTTTCAGATTTTAGATGAAAGATTTTCAGTATATTCCAGTTGAGTATGAGACTAGCTGTGTGAGTCTGTCTGTCATATATGGCCTTTATCATGTTGAGGTATGTTCCTTCTCTCTCCAGTTTGTTCAGAGTTTTTGAAAATAATGGTTGTTGAATTTTATGAAATATTTTTTGGCCATTGATTGAAATAATCATGTGGTTTCTGTTCTTTATTATGTCGATGTGATGTGTCATGTTTATTGATTTGCATATGTTGAACCATCCTTGCATCTCTGGGATAAAGTCCACCTGATCGTGATGAATGTTCTTTTTAATGTGTTGTTGAATTTAGTTTAATACTTTGTTGAGGATTTTTGCATACATCTATGCTCATCAGAGATATTGGCCGGTAATTTTCTTTTTTTGTTGTGCTTTTGTCTGGTTTTGGAATCAGAGTAATGCTGGCCTCATAGACTGAGTTTGTAAGTATTCCTTCATCATCAATTTCTGGGAATAGTTTGAGTAGGATCGGTTTAGTTCTTTTTCAAATGTTTGGTAGAATTCAGTGGAACTCATTATGTTCTGGGTTTCCCTTTGAGGGGAGATGTTTTGTTACTGCATATATATCATTACTTGCATTAGTCTATTTAGGTTTTCTATTTCTTTATGATTCAATCTTGGTAGTTTGTATGCATAAAATATATATATATACATTTGGCTGGGCATGGTGGCTGATGCCTGTAATCCCAGCACTTTGGGATGGCAAGGCAAGTCGGGAGTTCAAGACCAGCTTAACCAACATGGAGAAACCCCATCTGTACTGAAAAAATACAAAATTAGCTGCGCATGGTGGCACATGCCTGTAATACCAGCTACTTGGGAAGCTGAGGCAGGAGAATTGCTTGAACCCGGAAGGCGGAGGTTACAGTGAGCTGAGATCGTGCCATTGCACTCCAGCCTGGGCAACAAGAGCAAAACTTCCTCTCAAAAAAAAAAAAAAAAATCCATTTATTCTAGTTTTTCAACATATTGACACGTAGTTGCTCATAACAGTCTTCTCAATGATCCTGTGAATTTATGTGATATCAGCTGTAATGTCTCATTTGTTGTCTCTGATATTATTTATTTGGATATTCTGGGTTTTTTTTTCTTAGTCTGTTTAAAGGTTTGTTGAATTGTTTTTATCTTCCACAATACCAACATTTTATCTTTTTGATCTTTTGTATGCTTTCATCTCAGGTTTGTTTATTTTTGTTCTATCTTTTATTATTACTTTTCTTCTCTTAATGTTGGTTACATCAACAGGTTGTTTATTTGAAGTCTTTTCCACTTAGTAACGCCTTTTCTATGTCCTATAGATTTTGATATGGTTTATTTTTTATTTTCAATTGTCTCAAAAATTTTTAAATTTCCTTTTTAATTTCTTCAGTATTCTAGTGGTCATTCAGGATTATGCTGTTTAGACGTTTGTATAGTTTCCAAAGTTCCTATTCATTTATGTAGTTTCCAAAGTTCCATCTTGTGAGTAATTTATAGTTTTAATACATTGTGGTCAGAAAAGATACGTGACATAATTTTGACTTTTTTGAATTCTTGAGACTTTTATGATTATCCCAGAGAAGATACATACTCTAATGGGAAGAACATGTATTCTGCAGCTGTTGGATAAAATGTTCTATAAATGTTTTGTTCATTTGGCCTACAATGCAGATTAAATCCAATTTTGTAGTTGGTGGTGGTTTTCTGTGGAGGTAATTGGTCCAATGCTGAAAGTGAGGTGTTGAATTCTCCAACTATTATGACATTACTGTATTGTCTCTCTCTTTAGTGCTAATAATATTTGATTATATATTTGAAAGTTCCAGAGTTAGGTGCATATATATTTACAATTGTTATAATCTTGTTGAATTGACACCTTGTCATTATATAATAATCTTTGTCTCTTGTTAGAGTTTTTGTCTTGAAATCTATTTTGTCTGATGTAAGTAAGTAAGCTACTCCTGCTCTTTTTTCAATTTTAATTTGTATGAAATATCTTTTCTCATCTGGTCATTTTCAGTCTGTGTGTGTCTTTGTAAATGAAGTTATAAGCTTGTTTCTTGTAGGCAGTGTATAGTTGGGTCTTGTTCCTTAATTTGTTCAGACACTCTGACTTTTAATTGGATAATTTAGTCCGCTTACCTTTAATGTTATTATTAATAGGTAAGGAGTTACTACTGCCATTTTATTGTTTCCTGGTTGCTTTTTATTTCCTTTTTGTTCTTTCTGTCTTCCTTTGTGTATAATGAGTTTCTTATGATATTGTTTTAATTTCCTGCTACTTATGTTTTGTGTATCTATTATAGGTTTTTGCTTTGTGGTCACCATGAGACTTGGAAAAATTATATTAAAACCAATTATCTTAAATGGATAACTGAACTCTGACTCCACTCTTCAAAAAAAAAAGCAAAGAGAAAACTAAAAAGCTCTACACTTTAACTCAATTCTCAATTTTTCCTATCACATTTTTTAATTTCAATTGTTATTTTAGATTCGTGGGGTACAAGTGACTTGTTGCATTGATATGTTGCATGATCCTGAGGTTTGGGGTATGACAGATCTTGTCCTCGGTGCTCAGCAGAGTATCCAAGAGTTTCTTCTTTAACTCTTTCCCCCTGCCCTCACCACCCTCTCTAGTAGTCCCTAGTGTTTATTTTTGCCATTTTTATGCCCATGTGTACCCAATGTTTAGCTCCCATTAACAAGTGAGAACGTGCAGTTTTGGTTCCTGTGTTATTTTGCTTAGGACAATGGCCTCCAGCTGCATCCATGTTATGGCAAAGGATATGATATTGTTCTTTTTATGTATGCATTGTATTCCATGGTGTTTATTTACCACATTTTAAAATCCAGTCCATCATGGATGGGCACCTAGACACTGTTGATTCCACATCTTTGTTATTGTGAATAGCGCTGCAATGAACATATAAGTGAAGGTGTCCTTTTTGGTAGAATAATTTATTTTCCTTTGGGTATATAACTAGTAATGAGATTGCTGGGTCAAATAATAGTTCTGTTTTAAGTTCTTTGAGATATCTCCAAACTTCCTTTCACGGTGGCTGAACTAATTTATATACCCACCAACAGTGTATACACATTTCCTTTCCTCTGCAGCCTCATGAGCATCTATTATTTTTTGGCATTTTAATAAGAGCCATTGTGACTGATCCGAGGAAGTATCTCACTGTGGTTTTGATTTGTAATTTTTGATGATTAGTGATGTTTAGCATTTTCCCATATGTTCATTGGCTGTTTATATGTCTTTTTTTGAGAAGTGTCTGTTGATGTCCTTGACCACTTTTTAAAGAAGGGGTTATTTATTTTTTGATTGTTTATTTGTTTAAGTTCCTTATGGATTCTGGATATTAGACCTTTGCTGGATGTATAGCTTGCAAATACTTTATCTCATTTTGTAAGTTGTTTGTTTACTTTGTGGACAGTTTCTTTTGTTGCACAGAAATTCTTAATTAGGTTAATCTCACTTCTTATTGAATGGTATTTCTCAAACTAAAATCTCAAGACCTTTGGCTCATTATAAATTTACTTTAAGATAGTAAGCTTATTTTAATATTTGTTAAAACTTGATGAAAATTATACACAATATATACAACATATGCCAAATACATGTTCACCTTGTACTATTTCTACACAATTTCAGCATCTAATTTTGTTTATACAATCACTTTGATATTACAGAGTACTCTTTTATTTACCATTAGCTATTAAGGACAAAAAAAAAAATAACAGTAAAAGAAGAAACTGGGGAGTGAAAGATTTATATCATGCTTGGGTTGACGCAGGCCTGCTCTGAAGCGCACAGAAGCTCTGTGTCATCACTGTACTGTTCCCATGAAAATTACAGGGTTAACTCAGACTTGCCATCGCAAGAGTGTGGGGGTGAGGTTGGGTAGGCACTGTACCTTTGTTGGAGTTGTTGAAGGTTGGCTTGAAGGCACAGGGTCTACATGATTGCATAGATATAGAAGATTGTCAGAATATAGAGGCTGGGGATTTTCTGGGTTAAGGTCACTGACCAAATCAAGTAAATGTAATACTGATAATGGACAGGAGATACGGAAATGCCTGGTAAAAGAAGGTGGTTCCCAGGCAAAGACCCCACCCTGAAGCCTGGATACCCGCGGCCCTAAATGAGAACAGGCATTCCTGTTTTTGAGCAGTAAAGATGCCGTTTGGCCATCCACGGCCCCTATACTGCACCCATATAAACGCGGAACCCCAAGCTCCAGGAACAGACCATCAAGCACGCAAACCAGCTGATGGGCAGCTGAACAACAGGGCAGAGAAAAGGAGAAGAGGAGGAACACCTGAATGCCAAGAGGAGTTAAGCTGGAGGCAGTCAGAGATGAGTCTGGCCACTGGGCAACCCAACTCCAGGAAGGGATCGCCTTCCCACTCCATCCCATCCTCCCATTGCAGTTCCCCATCCATTCCACTGAAGTCCACCTCCACCACTCAATAAAACCTTGCATTCATTCTTCGAGGCCTTGTGTGGCTTGATTTTTGGGGAATGCTGAACAAGAGCTCAGGATACAGAAAACTATTATACTGGCCCTCTGCCCTTGCTAAAAGGCAGAGGGTCCATTGATCTGATTAACACTCAAGCCGTGTGCAGAAAGCAAAACTGAAAGAGCTCTGTAACACTGGGACATCAGGCAACCAGCCCTAGACACTACTGCGGAGCCAGAGCTCAAAAGCACTTACCCCAGCCTCTGTGCCTGTCAATCCACATGCTCCCCATCTGTCAAGGGACTGCAGCAGAGGGGCAACAAAACAGGTGAACCACACCCATCGCACATCCTGGGAGGGAACCCTTGTTTCAATACTATTATATTGGTATCAACAGACGACTAACCCAAAACTGTTACAATAGCTGTGTTACCACATAGAAGTTTTAGGTGTTGAAAAATAAAGATGTTAAAGCATAAAAGGATAGGGTGTAGGCTGGGAAATTATGATTGGACTATGATGCATCAGTGGTTACTTTTCTATTCATGATTTTACTGACCAAAAGCTCATTAACAAATTATAATACCAGTGACATATCTTATGGATGGAAATATAAAAAAGAAAAAAAAAAAAAACAGATGACAAATTTCTCCACTTGGAAGGTTAAGAAGCAGCTAAAGAAGAAGTCAATCAGCTGATGAAATATTTTTCTTACTTCTTGAAATTTCCCCCAGGAAACTGAAACCAGTTGGAGGACAGGGAACCAACAGACAGCAATTATCCAATCCTCTCTTTTATGATGTTTGATCCCACATATTAGATCAAAAGCCATGTTTCAAACTTGAGAGGACACTGAGCCTCATTCTAATGTCATACCTTTTGATTGCTCTTCCTTAAATGAATCTTCCAGAAACAGATGTGATGGGAACATAAATCTAGAAAGCAAGAATTATAGCATAAAAATGCTGCATTATTTTGCTAAGGAATAAAAAATAAAATGCCTGGGGAATTCCTGCTTTCTTTTATCCCCAGTTCAGTTGTTAGGGTTATTAATTTATTTCTGGACACTGAGGAATAAAAAGGAATGTTAGCTGGAAATATTAGTCCGTAACTTTCTGTAGGATTTGATGTTTAGCAATAATATCAAAAATAACATTATATTTGCAAATATTTTGCCCATTATGGTATCTCACTCTCTATAGAAAATGAGTTTACAAGTCAATTTAAAGCAACTTTATTTTCCTGTAAAGAGAGTGAGAGGCAAAGTGGATGGAAATGTATCACATTTAATTAACATTTAGTATAACTTAAAAATATTTTATGTAATAACCAAGGAAAAAAAAATTAGCACTCACCTGGGATAAAGGAAGACAGTCACAAATGCATAACTATTATCCTTAGAGATCAAATCATGTGTTTCATTAATATTCAGGGGTCTGCATCAAATATTACTACATATATGTTTTGTTTAAAATGCTTCTACAAGATTTCCTTTAATGTTTTATTACAGAAAGAGTGAAAAAGGATACTTAAAAATTAGAGCAAAACAAAAACTTTAATCTGAATTATCTTTATCGGCGTTAGATAAAAATAGCATTTATTGTCTCATCATGTCATTCTCCCTTTAGTAAACCAGAAAGGAAGTGTTTTGGGAGAATGTTGTTGGCAACAGAATAAGGACTAATTTACCTAATTTATAATTGATACTAGGGGTCAAAAACATATTTATGATACCAGCAGCAAAATACATCTTAGAATTGGTTATGTGGAATTAATTTACCATTTTTTCATGATCTATAGAGAAAACTCCATTTTAAAACCCTCCCTCTGACTCTTGCTTCTGTTTTCTGAAAATAATTTTAAGTAGAAAGGTTATTAATTTAACAGATATCGTACTTGCCTAGTAAAACCACAAGAAAAAATGTGGAGACTTATTTAAGATATGTATAAACAAAAAATATCTAACTGTTCATACAGACACACACCACATACACTTAGTTTTCTAAACCAACCATTAATTCAGAGATTATTCATTTTGTAACATGTAAAGATGAATAAATAAGGCATGAATTAAATGTGGGAATTGCCATGTAATGTAAAAGGTTGAGTGCTTTAGTTTTTAGTTTCTTGGTGCTGTAATAAGTGGGCACGGGAGTTGCATATTTAGCATGGTTTTACATGCTAGTGTAAAAGAAGGTTCATGTGCATAAATTTATATCTTTTTATAGTAGTGTACTTTTGTTCTCCTCTAGAGCAAAGGAAAAACAGACAGATGTGTTTTCCTAAATATTCTCATCCTTCAACTAGCTTCTTAGCAGAATTACTTTGTTAAACATACATCATTTCTTAGATGTCCTACAGATACAAGAAAATTAGTTAATGACTGTAACTAAAGCCCCCAGGAGGCTTGATCACACACACAAAAAATAAGATAAATAAAGGAAAGTCCAACAAGGATGAAGAAGAATTTGGTTCACAGGAGTTTACACACTGAGGACTTAATAAGCACATGATAGTTGTGAAAAACCAAGGTAGGTTAGAAAAGATGATCATAGCCTCCCTTAAAGGGGAGCAAACTTGCCAAATAGATGAAGAGAGCAAACTGCCTGACAATGCACAAACCACATCCCGGGCTCATGGTTAGAACATTCTGCAGAAAGGAGGCCAAAGAGGAGAAGAGAAAATTCCCATTCATTCAAGCTCAGAAACCCATGATTACTCTCCTTTGGCTGACCTATGCTCATTATAATAGTAAAAAAATACAACGTTTTGTGGAGAATTAAAATGCTACTGAGACATAAGATGTATGTAATAGTGATGGGCACAAGAGGCAGAGAAATTCTAGGCAAGAAAGGGTGAGTCCCTGACAAAACCTCGCCTTCAAGTTGAAAAGCCTGAAACCCATTGCCCAAAGTGAGAACTTCTACCCCTGTTTTCCTGTTTGAATGTTGCCTTTTCCTAAACCACCCATGGCCCCACCTCATCCTGTGTTTATAAATACCCCAGACTCAGCCAACAGAGAGGAGAAGCAGCTGGAAGTCAAGTACTATAGCTGAACTTTAAGGAGAAGTGGGTTGATTTCAGAGGAACAGCTTGATGGTGTAGATTCAGAGAAGAACCTTGCTGGAGAGGCACAGAATCTAGGGGAAGATTACTTACCTCCCCATTCCCGTTTCACCTCCCCCTCCCACTGAGAGCCACTTTCATTAGCAATAACATCCCATATTTACCATCTTTCAATTTGTTCACGTGACCTCATTTTTCTTGGATGTTGGACAAAAACTTGGGAGCCACAAGTGCAGATGCACAAGGCTGTCACACTAGCCCTTTGCCCTCACTGGCAGAGGGCAGCTGCCTCACACAAAAAGGTAGAGGGTTCACTGAGCTGTTAACACTTAAACTGTCTGCAACCAGCAGAGCTAAAAAAGCACTGCAACACACCCTCTGGGACTTCAGTGGTCACAGGCACCCTCACCTAGATGCTGCCGTGGGGCCCACCTAGAGTTCACTCCTTCTGGCGTCCAAAAGTGCTCGCTCTGACTCCTACACCCACTCATCTGTGCACTCCCTTCCATGAAGGGTGGAGTGCAGTGGGTCCGAGTGAGTGGAGTTTGATCTCATCAGCACTAAAGCAGCCAGCTGGTTCCACTGCTCACTTGTGCACTCCAGTCCCCACCTTATTTGCTCATGCACTCCCTTCCACAAGGAATTGAAAGCAGTGGGTTGAGTAGAGAGGCACCCCTGCCATGAGTCTTGTGAAGGGGTCAGGGAAGTATCCTGCTTCATCAGCATGTACAGCAGTAGCCCATGCACATCCAGGAGATTATCCACAACATGCTTAACAACAATGTCCATTCCTACCCCTTCATGAATAATTGTATAAGACTCCCATAAAAGGAATTTCCCCAGTGTCAGTCAGTGCTGCCTCATTCTCAAGCAGCACACTCTGACTTGGCTTTCAGACAGTACTTTTTCTCTGCAATAAATTTCTTTACCTACTTTCACTTTGTATTTGCTCTCAAATTCTTTTGTACCTCTTAGCCAAGAACAGGAACCAGACCATCGACAACAAAACATTAAACAAAAAATTTCAGGGAATTGATTTCATCTTGATTCTCCTCTAAATGCCTTTCTCCTTTAAGTATCTATTTATTCTTTTCTAGAATGGTGCCTTCTTTTTTTTCCAGAGTTCAATCCCACAATGTGATTCTTAAACATTAGTATGCATCAAAATCACATGGAGGGGGTGCTAAAAAAGACTGTTAGATCCCACCTCCAAAATTTCCACTTCCAGTAGGTCTGGTTAATACTTACACTTCCAGATGCTGTTGCTGCTTTTCCAAAAAGCACACTATGAGAACCACCTTGGTGAACCTTCTCACATACGCACACTTCCCTTTAGCCTATGTTCATTCAAAGTATTCCTATTTCTCAGGAAAGAAATCAACATTTTAGAATCTTTAGTATGCGTTTATTAAGGTATTTAATAAGATTTAAGTCTCTTCTGCTGCAGGCATTGTGCTAGAAAGAGGGAAAATGTGCCCCTCAAACTACCGAAAGAGTTCCTAGACCAGGCCCATTTAGGTACCTCCTGCTTTCAACCTTTTACTTGCCTGTCCCCAAGGAGGCAAGAAACCAAAAAGGTCATACTTAACTGGAGCTGGCATCTGCTTTTTTAGACCAGACTCTGGTTTCTTAACCCTCGGGATTTACTGCCCAAACGGCCGGACGTCGATCTAGTCTTGGTGGGCTTCTTCAATAGGACCATATTCCCCAGAGCAGACAGTGGGACCACTGTGCAGACCCTTATCCTGTGGGGTCCAAAACGCTAAAACAAGATTATGCTGGAGGGTGTGGGTACAATTTAGACATATGGGCTGGTGTTCCACACAAATGCAAATAAGCTCTTGTGGTACAAGATCCAGCCAAAGATTAGAAAAGAATGAGGACAAAGTGTAGGCCTTGAACCTGCAATCCATATATCTGTTTAGAAATCCAAGGAGTATGAGAATTCTACATGTCAATATAGACTTGCAGGTTACTATAAGGGTACAGACTGAAAATAAATTATATTTTAACAGGTTTATTTTAGCTTTAGTTATAATTCCTAAAGGAAAAAAAAATAGACACATGGCATATATGCCTCCATTTGTTTTTATGTTTTAGCCCCCACAAATGTGAATGATTGACTTAGGTACGAGGATTCAAAGATAAATGAATAGAAGCTCCTTACATTTTAAACTAAGTTTCTAATTGAGAGGATAAAATTTTCAAATATTTGTGTATCTATTAATTTGTTTATTCTACACTTGGAGCTAACGTGAAAATCCCATAAAACATGATTCGATGACTCAAGTTTGTACTAAATTAATACAATGTAAACAACCATTAGATTTTTTTTTATCATTTACATTTTCTAAACCAGACATTTTGATTACTTTATGAGCCTGCAATGCTTACATAGATTTATTGTATATTTTTCTTTTTTCTTTTTTATCATTATTATTCCTTTTCATGGCACACTCATTTCTATTAATTTTTTAAACTTAATTAATTTATATATTATTTAAGTAGTAGTATTTATGTCTCTCAATACAATTTCTAGTTCATTCATTCTCTCTTTAGTTTCACATAATCAGATATTTAACTCACTGTAGCAAAAGCTACTTGTTTCAATTTCTTGGGCACATAGTTTCCCAGCTAGAGATGACATTCCTCTGCTCCTCCAGATAGATGTAGTTCTGTGACAAAGTTATTTTCAAGGGAATGTGAACAGATGGTTATGCAAATGACTCATTTGCCTACATGGAAATTGATTGATGTGGACTTTTCTTCTTTCCCTGTCCTTTGTGGGTTATTACCTGTACTCAGCAGACATGAAACATCTAGCCTAGAAAATAGTACAACTCCCTCAAAATAGAAGGAAGATGGAAGGATCCAGAATTAAAAATGATTTTGTGAATGATTCCACCTTTTCAGGGTAGTGCACCTTCCTATAGACTACTATGTGGCATAGGTAATAATCTCCATCTTACTGAAGACAATGTAATTATTTATCAGACTTTGTAATTTGAGATAATGAAAATTTACATAACCTCATTACATAAGAAGATGTATTGATAGGAAATAAGCATATGAAAAGATTCTCTACATCATATGTCAACAGGAAAATGTAAATTAAAATAACAATGAAATACCAATACATGTCTATTTGGATGACTAAAATCTGGAACACTAATAACACCAAATGATGAAAAGGATGTGAAGTTACAGGAACTCTCATCCCTACTTCTGGTAGAACAGCAACTTTGGAAAACAATTTGGCAGTTTCTTACAAAACTAAGCATATTCTTACCATATTATCCAGCAGTTGTGCTCTTATGTATTTACTAAAAGGAGGTGGAAACACATCCACAAAAAAATTTGCACATAGATTTTTGTAGGTGCTTCATTCATAATTGTCAAAATCTGGAAGCAACCAAGATGTCCTTCAGTAGTTACATGGATAAATAAGTTGTGGTACATCCAGACAATGGAATATTTTCAGTGCTAAAAGGAAATGAGCTATCAAGCCATGGAAGCATATGGAGGGACCTTAAATACATAGGGCTAAGTAAAAGATGCCAATCTGAAAAGTACTACATACTGTATATTCCAATTATATAATATTCTGGTAAAGAAATAACTATGGAGATAGTAGAAAGTTCAATGGGTGCCTGGGGTTGGGGGAAGAGAGAATTGAATAGGTGGAGCACAGATAATTTTTAGAGCAGTGAAATACTTTTTCTCATATTATAATGGTGAATACATGACATTATACATTTGGTCAAACACTTAGAATGTTGTACAACACCAATATGAGCCCTTATATAAACTAAAAACATTGGGTAACTGATGTGTTCATCAAACATAAAATGGTGTGCTACTCAGGTTGGAGGATATTGATAATGGAGGAAGCATGCATTTGTGGGGGCAGAATTATATGGAAATTCTCTGTACCTTCCTCTTAATTATCCAGTGAACCTAAAACTTCTGTAAAAATAGTGTTTTTTAAAAAAGATTATCATACAATTTTAAGAAATAATGCAGAGGAATTTCATATATCTTTACTAAATTTCACTTAATGGTAAAAACTTGCAAAATAGTAGTTAAGATCACATCTGTGGTGTTCTTTGTTTTTATCCAGTTTCTAGTTTGGTATAAGAATAATATTAGCTTCCTAAGATAAATGAAATGTATTTCCATCTCTTCTGTCTTATAGAAGAAATTATATAGAATTCATATTAATTTTTTATTAAAAGCTTGGTAGAATTTTCCATTGAAATAAAATGTCTCTCTCTTTCTGCATATATATATCATATTTTATATAGTAAATTCATTTCATATATTACATTTTAATATATGATTATAAATTCAATTCTTTTAATATATAATTTAAGTTATGTCATATTGGGTGAATCGTAGCACTTTGTGTTTTCTTAAGGATTATTTCATTTCATTTAAGTTGTCAAATATATAGTTAGAATTATTCATAGTGTTCCCTTATCATCCTTTTCGTATCTGTAGGGTAGGTAATGATATCTATATCTTCATTCTGATATTGACAATTTATTTCTTGTCTCTTTTTCTTCTCAGTTTTTATATAAACTTGTTAAACTAATAAATATTTTAAGAAATATCTAATTCATTGCTTTTTAAATTTGTCTTCTTTGAATTCCATTAAACTATGCCCTTATTTTTATTATTTCCTTGTTTTGCTTAGTTTTCATTTATTTTTCTCTCTTTTGATAGGTTCTTGAGGTGAAGGTTTAGTTTATTGATTTCCTATACTTCAATTTCTCTAATATGAACATTTAAAGGTACAAATTTTCCATACAACATTGTTTTAGCTGAATTCAACACATTTTGAAATGTTGTATTTTAAACTTTATTTGGTTCAATGTTTTCTGTTTGTGTGTTTGTATATAATGTCCCTTGGGACATCCTCTTTGACCTGTGAGTTATTTATAATTGCATTGTTTAGTTTTCAAGTTTTGAAGTTTTTCCTTATTATCTTTTTGTTATTAATTTCTAGTTTGATTTCATTTTAAATAGAGAACACCACACATATAATTATAATTCTTTTAAATTTATTGAGCCCTGCTTTTTTGTTTCCAGGATGTAGTCCATCTTGGTGTATTTTCTGGATGAATGTAAAAAAAAATCTATTCTGCCATTATTGTGTGAACTAGTCTATAAATGTCACTTTTATCTATTGATTGATAGTGTTATTGAAATCTTCGTTCATTTTCTTTCTTGTCATTCTATCAGTTACTGAGCGAGGCATTGAAGTCACCAACTATAATTGTGGGTTGGTATATTTTTCCTTAATGTTCTATCAGTTTTTGCCTTGCATAATCTGCAGCTCTAGTTTGGTAAATACTCATTTATTATGGCTATGTGAATCCACAGCTTGGTGGATTGACCAATTTAACATTATATAACACCTTCTCTGTCTCTGAAAATTTTTTTGCTCTGAAGTTTCACACAAAATATAGCCACTTCTTCTTTACTTTGATTAATGTTTACATTATATATGTGTTTCCATACTTCCCCTTTTAGCTGACCTATATCATTACATTTAAAGTGATTTTTTGTAGACAACTAATAGTTGGATCATGGTTTTTCAATCCAATCTTCCAGTATGTGTTTTATAATTTGTATATTTAGTGTATTTATATTTAATATATTTATTGGCATAGTAACACTTCAGTCTCCCATTTTAGTTTTTGTTTTAACTTGCTTTTGTTGTTTTGCATTTCTGTTTTCTTTTTCCTACTTTCCTGTTAGTTATTAAAACAAATTTTAGACTTTCATCTGTTTAGTGATTTCATTATCAAGATAGTTCAGACTCTGGTTCAGATCACAGTATGGGAAGAAAATACCACAGGAATAAAAAACATAATTTAGTGAGTAAAATCACATTTTTCAGTTCAGATAGATGAGATTTTTAATCTGATTTCTGACTTGAGGCAAGTTATCCCCTCAATCATTTTTTATTCTCATTTTAAAACAGAGTTAACAACAATACTTTTCTCATGGGATTATTTTCATTGTTAAATGTAACAATAAATGTGAAAAATTTAGCATATTATAGACACTGCTTGTATTAGAATATGCTGTTGTTACATAACACAGTACCACAAACATAGCATTTCAAACAATGCCCACTTATTAGCTCAGAAATCCAGGCTTAGCATGACTGGTGTGCTGCCCAGGCTATACAAGACTGAAAACAAAATGTTGGTGGGGCTGTGCTACTTTTTCTAGAGACCATGGGGAATATTTCTTTCTTTCCATTTTTTTTTTTTTTTTTTTTTTTTTTTTTTTTTTTTTTCGCCCAGGGTTCAATCGAATCTCCTGCCTCTACCTTTCGAGTAGCTGGGATTACAGGTGCCCGCCTCCATGCCCAGCTAATTTTTGTAATTTTTTTAGTACAGACGGGGTTTCACCATGTTGGCTAGGCTGGTCTCAAACTCCTGACCTCAGGTGACCCACCCGCCTCGACCTCTCAAAGTGCTGGGATTACTGGCATGAGCCACTGCGCCAGGCCGGGAATATTTCCTTTCCAAGTTCATTCAGGTTGTCCGCTGAATTTAGTTCCTTACAGTACCGAGGAACTCATTTTCCTGCTGCCTGTCAGCTACCAGATACTTTCAGCTCCCAGAGGCTATACTTCCCTGGCCAAATAACTCACAATGGAGGATGACCCTCTTATACCTTGAATCTCTGACTTCAAGAAGATTCTAGGCTCTTTTAAGGGCTCGAATGATTAAGTCAGGTTGCCCTAGATAATATTCCTTTCTCAAAGTCAATTATGCCAAGTAATATAAACTACCTACAGGAATAAAATCAAACTTATTCAAAGTTCCTGCAGGTTAAGCAGGGTTTATACATCAAGGGATAAGAATCTTGAAAGCCATCTTATAATTCTGCTGACCACACTGTAAGTATGAATTAATATTTAATTAGAAGGACAGAGTTTGTGATTAAAATGGTGGATAGGATGCCCTAGAACAAATGAACTTAATAGATATTACAGAATACATTCTATTCATCAGCACATGGTACATTCTCCACAATAGGCTATGTGGTAACCACAAAAGAAGACTCAGTAAATTTAAGAAAATTGAAATTATATCAAGTAATCTCTCAGACCACAGTGGAATAAAATTGTAAATCAGCTCCCAGAGGAACCCTCAAAACCAAGCAAATAAAAGGAAATTAAATAACCTGCTCCTGAATGATCATTGGGTCAACAATGAAATCAAGATGGAAATTTAAAAATGACTTGAACTGAAGGTAATAGTGAAACAACCTATTAAAACTTCTGGGATACAGCAAAAGTTGTGGTGCTAAGAGGAAAGTTCATAGGATTAAATACCTACATCAAAAAGCCTGAAAGAGCACAAACAGACAATCTAAGGTTACATCTAATGGGACTAGAGAAACAAGAACAATCCAAATGCAAGCCCAGTAGAAGAAAAGAAATAACAAAGATCAAAGCAGAAAAAAAAAAAAAAAATTAAAGAAACAAAAACACCACAAAAGATACAAGAAACAAAAATCTGTGTTTTTTAAAAGATAAATAAAATTAGACTATTTGAAAAGATAAATAAAATTAGACTATTAGCGAGATTAATCAAGAAGAGTGAACGTTCAAATAAACTCAATTAGAAACAAAATGGGAGATATTACAACTGATAATACAGAAATACAAAATATCATTCAAGAATACCATAAACACATTTATGTGGATAAGCTAGAAACCCAGAGGAGATTCTTGGATATATACAACCTTCCTAGATTAAACCAGGAAGATAAACAATCTCTGAACAGATCAATAACAAGCAGCGAGATTGAAATGGTAATTTAAAAAATTGCCAAAAACGAATAGTTCAGGACCTGACTTCTATCAGAAGCTGAATTCTAACAGACATTCAAAGAACAACTGGTACAAATCCATTGACATATTCCAAAAGATAGAAAAAGAGGGAAGACTCCCTAAATCACTCTATGAAGCCAGCATCACCTTAATACCAAAACTAGGGAAGAGCATAACAGAAAAAGAAAACTACAGATCAATATCCCTGATGAATATAGATGGAAAAATCTTCAACAAAATACTAGTGATCCAAATCAAGTAGCATATCAATAAGAAAATCCCCCATAATCAACTGGGTTTCATACCAGGGATGCAGGGATGGTTTAATATATATAAGTAAATAAATGTGATACACCAAATAAGCAGAATTAAAAACAAAAATCAAATGATCAGCTCAATAGACACAGAAAAAGAATTTGACAAAATCCAGGATCTTTTTTATGATTAAAACCCTCAGCAAACTGGCATAGAAACAACATAACTTAAAGTAATAAAAGTCATATATGACAAACCCACAATCAACATTATACTGAATGGGGAAAAGCTGAAAGCCCTGAGAACTGGAACAAGACAAGATGCCCACTTTCACCTCTTCTATTCAGCATAATATAGTACTGAAGTCCTAGCCAGAGCAATCAGACAAGAGAAAGAAATAAAGGGCATCCAAGTCAGTAAAAATGAAATCAAACTGTCACTGTTTGCACTGTCACTGCAATCATACAATGATATGATTGTATACCAAGAAAACCCTAAAGACTCATCCAAAAAGCTCCTAGAACTGGTAAATAAATTTGGCAAAATTTCAGGATACAAAATTAAAATATACAAATCAAAAGCTCTGCTCTACAACAATAGTGACCAAGCCAAGTATCAAATCAAGAACTCAACACCTTTCACAATAGCTGCAAAGATGATGATGATAATAATAATAATAATAATAATAATAATAATAATAATAAAATGCTTAGGTATATACCTAACCAAAAAGAAGAAAGACCTCTGCAAAGAAAACTACAAAACACTGCTAAAAGAAACCATAGATGACACAAACAAATGGAACCCCAACCATGCTCATGGACGGGTAAAATTAATATTGTGAAAACGACCACATTGCTGAAAGCAACCTATACATTCAATGAAATTCCCATGTAAATACCAACATCATTCTTCACAGAACTAAAAAAAAAAAAATCCAAAATTCATATGGAAACAACGACAACAAAAAAGCCCACATAGCCAAATCAAGATCAAGCAAAAGGAACGAATCTGAAGGCGTCACATTACTTGACTTCAAACTATAGTATAAGGTCATAGTCACCCAAACAGTATGGTATGGGTATAAAATTAGGGACATAGACCAATGTAACAGAATAGAGAACCCAGAAATAAAGTCAAATGCTTAGAGTCAACTGATCTTCAACAAAGCAAACAAAATGTTAAAGTGAGGAAAGGAATCCTATGCAATAAAATAGTGCTGAGGTAATTAGAAAGCCACATGTAGAAGAATAAAACTGGAACCTCATCTTTCACTTTATAGAAAAATCAACTCAAGGTGGAACAAAGACTTAAATCTAATCTCTGAAACCATGAAAATTCTAGAACATAGCATCAGAAAACATTTGTAGACATTGGCTTAGGCAGAGTTCACGACCAAGAACCCAAAAGCAAATGCAACAAAAACAAAGATAAATAGGTGAGACTTAATTAAACCAAAAGCTTCTGCACAGCAGAAGAAATAATCAACAGAGTTAACAGACAGAGTAGGAGAAAATCTTCAAAATCTGTGCATCCGACAAAGGAATAATATCTAGAATCTACAAAGAACTCAAATAAATCAGCAAGAAAGAAAACAAAAATTCCATCAAAAAATGGGCCAAGGACATGAATAGACAATTCTTAAAAGAAGATATACTAATGGCCAACAAGCATATAGAAAAATGCTCAACATCACTAATGATCAGGGAAATGCAAAGCAAAACCACAATATGATATCACTTCACTCCTGCAAGAATTAATAAAATAATAATGATTAATGAAAAAAATCAAAATAATAATAGTAGATATTGGTGTGGATGTGGTGAAAAGGGAACACTTTTACACTGTTGGTGGGAATGTAAACTGGTATAACCACAATGGAAAACAATATGGAGATTCCTTAATGAACTAAAAGTAGATCAATTGTTTAATCCAGTAACCCCACTACTAGGCTATCTATCCAGAGGAAAACAAGTCATTATATGACAAAGACACTTGCGCATACATGTTTATAGCTGCATAATTTGCAATTGCAAAAATACGGAACCAACCCAAATCCCATCAATCAACAAGTGAATGAAGAAAATGTGGTACATATAGACATGAAATACTACTCAGCAATAAAAAGGAATGAAATAATGACATTCGCAGCAATCCGAATGGAAAAGGAGACTTTATTCTAAGTGAAGTAACTCAGGAAGGGGAAACCCAACATTGTTCATTCACACTCTCATATGGGAGCTAAACTATGAGGATGCAAAGGCGTAAAAATGATACATTGGACTTGAGGAACTCAGTGGGTGGGAATGAGGGGTGACGAGGAATAAAAGACTGCACATTTGATACAGTGTACACTGGTCAGGTAATGGGTGAACTATAATTTCATAAATCACCAATAAATAACTTCTTCATGTAACCAAACACCACCTGTTCCCCAAAATCCTATTGAAATTTTAAAAATTAAAGTAATAATAAAAATGATTATAAGGACAACTGATTTTAGTGTGTAATAACCAATGTAAAATGAACATATTTGAAAGGGTACACGAAAAACATATTATCATATTAAAATTTTTATTCAAAAACATTATCTGTTTTAGACAGCTACAAAAATGTTATACGCAAAAATGTAACAATTTTATTTTTAGAATGGTACAATAGCAATACAATGACAGAGCTTACCCTCCCTACCTTTCAGTATTTAAGTTGAAAGACGATTGTTAGCTTGCCTGCATATGAGCTGGCAGAAAGAAAAGGTAAAGCCTTTGAGACATACAGACATGGAAGTAAGAAGTAAAAATAAGTAGACCAGCAATGACGAAACACAGACTTTTTTTTTTTTATTATTATACTTTAAGTTCTAGGGCACATGTACATAACGTGCAGGTTTGTTACATATGTATACTTGTGCCATGTTGGTGTGCTGCACCCATCAACTTGTCAGCACCCATCAACTCGTCATTTACATCAGGCATAACTCCCAATGCAATCCCTGCCCCTTCCTCCTCCCCATGATAGGCCCCAGTGTGTGATGTTCCCCTTCCCAAGTCCAAGTGAACTCATTGTTCAGTTCCCACCTATGAGTAAGAACATGCGGTGTTTGGTTTTCTGTTCTTGTGATAGTTTGCTAAGAATGATGGTTTCCAGCTGCATCCATGTCCCTACAAAGGACACAAACTCATCCTTTTTTATGGCTGCATAGTATTCCATGGTATATATGTGCCACATTTTCTTAATCCAGTCTGTCACTGATGGACATTTGGGTTGATTCCAAGTCTTTGCTATTGTGAATAGTGCCACAATAAACATACGTGTGCATGTGTCTTTATAGCAGCATGATTTATAATCCTTTGGGTATATCCCCAGTAATGGGATGGCTGGGTCATATGCTACTTCTAGATCTAGATCCTTGAGGAATCGCCATACTGTTTTCCATAATAGTTGAACTAGTTTACAATCCCACCAACAGTGTAAAAGTGTTCCTATTTCTCCACATCCTCTCCAACACCTGTTGTTTCCTGATTTTTTAATGATTGCCATTCTAACTGGTGTGAGATGGTATCTCATTGTGGTTTTGATTTACATTTCTCTGATGGCCAGTGATGATGAGCATTTTTTCATATGTCTGTTGGCTGTATGCATGTCTTCTTTTGATAAATGTCTGTTCATATCCTTTGCGCAGTTTTTGATGGGGTTGTTTGTATTTTTCTTGTAAATTTGTTTGATTTCTTTGTAGGTTCTGGATATTAGTTCTTTGTCAGATGAGTAGATTGCAAAAATTTTCTCCCATTCTGTATGTTGCCTGTTCACTCTGATGGTAGTTTCTTTTGCTGTGCAGAAGCTCTTTAGTTTAATCATATCCCATTTGTCAATTTTGGCTTTTGCTGCCGTTGCTTTTGGTGTTTTAGACATGAAGTCCTTGCCCATGCCTATGTCCTGAATGGTATTACCTAGGTTTTCTTCTAGGGTTTTTATGGTATTAGGTCTAACATTTAAGTCTCTAATCCATCTTGAATTAATTTTCGTATAAGGAGTAAGGAAAGGATCCAGTTTCAGCTTTCTACTTATGGCTAGCCAATTTTCCCAGCACCATTTATTAAATAGGGAGTCCTTTCCCCATTTCTTGTTTCTCTCAGGTTTGTTAAAGATCAGATGGCTGTAGATGTGTGGTATTATGGGGTTTTCTAAATATACAATCATGTCATCTGCAAACAGGGACAATTTGACTTCTTCTTTTCCTAACTGAATACCCTTTATTTCTTTCTCTTGCCTAACTGCCCTAGCCAGAACTTCCAACATTATGTTGAAGAGGAGTGGTGAGAGAGGACATCCCTGTCTTGTGCCAGTTTTCAAAGGGAATTTTTCCAGTTTTTGCCCATTCAGTATGATATTGGCTGTGGGTTTGTCATAAATAGTTCTTATTATTTTGAGATACATTCAATCAATACCGAATTTATTGAGAGTTTCTAGCATGAAGGGCTGTTGAATTTTGTCAAAGGCCTTTTCTGCATCTATTGAGATAATCATGTGGTTTTTTTCTTTGGTTCTGTTTGTATGCTGGATTATGTTTGTTGATTTGCATATGTTGAACCAGCCTTGCATCCCAGGGATGAAGCCCACTTGATCATGGTGGATAAGCTTTTTGATGTGCTGCTGGATCCTGTTTGCCAGTATTTTATTGAGGATTTTTGCATCGATGTTCATCGGGGATAATGGTCTAAAATTCTCTTTTTTTGTTGTGTCTCTGCCAGGCTTTGGTATCAGGATCATGTTGGCCTCATAAAATGAGTTAGGGAGGATTCCTTCTTTTTCTATTGATTGGAATAGTTTCAGAAGGAATGGTACCAGCTCCTCCTTGTACCTCTGGTAGAATTCAACTGTGAATCCATCTGGTCCTGGACTTTTTTTGGTTGGTAGGTTATTAATTACTGCCTCAATTTCAGAGCCTACTATTGGTCTATTCAGGGATTCAACTTCTTCCTGGTTTAGTCTTGGGAGAGTGTAAGTGTCCAGGAAATTATCCATTTCTTCTAGGTTTTCTAGTTGATTTTCATAGAGATGTTTACAGTATTCTCTGATGGTAGTTGGTATTTCTGTGGGGTCAGTGGTGATATCCCCTTTATCATTTTTTATTGCATCTATTTGATTCTTCTTTCTTTTCTTCTTTATTAGTCTTGCTAGCAGTCGATCAAATTTGTTGATCTTTTCAAAAAACCAACTCCTGGATTCATTGATTTTTTGGCGGGTTTTTTGTGTCTCTATCTCCTTCAGTTCTGCTCTGATCTTAGTTATTTCTTGCCTTCTGCTAGCTTTTGAATGTGTTTGCTCTTGCTTCTCTAGTTCTTTTAATTGTGATGTTAGAGTGTCCATTTTAGATCTTTCCAGCTTTCTCTTGTGAGCATTTAGTGCTATAAATTTCCTTCTACACACTGCTTTAAATGTGTCCCAGAGATTCTGGTATGTTGTATCTTTGTTCTCATTGGTTTCAAAGAACATCTTTATTTCTGCTTTCATTTCTTTATGTACTCAGTAGTCATTCAGGAGCAGGTTATTCAGTTTCCATGTAGTTGAGCGGTTTTGATTGAGTTTCTTAGTCCTGAGTTCTAGTTTGATTGCACTGTGGTCTGAGAGACAGTTTGTTATAATTTCTGTTCTTTTACATTTGCTGAGGAGTGCTTTACTTCCAATTATGTGGTCAATTTTGGAATAAGTGTGATGTGGTGCTGAGAAGAATGTATATTCTTTTGATTTGGGGTGGAGAGTTCTGTAGATGTCTATTAGGTCTGCTTGGTGCAGAGATGAGTTCAATTCCTGGATATCCTTGTTAACTTTCTGTCTTGTTGATCTGTCTAATGTTGATAGTGGGGTGTTGAAGTCTCCCATTATTATTGTATGGGAGTCTAAGTCTCTTTGTAAGTCTCTAAGGACTTGCTTTATGAATCTGGGTGCTCCTGTATTGGGTGCATATATATTTAGGATAGTTAGCTCTTCCTATTGAATTGATCCCTTTACCATTATGTAATGGCCTTCTTTGTCTCTTTTGATCTTTGATGGTTTAAAGTCTGTTTTATCAGAGACTAGGATTGCAACCCCTGCTTTTTTTTGTTCTCCATTTGCTTGGTAGATCTTCCTCCATCCCTTTATTTTGAGCCTATATATGTCTCTGTATGTGAGATGGTTCTCCTGAATACAGCAAACTGATGGGTCTTGACTCTTTATCCAGTTTGCCAGTCTGGAAACACAGACTTAATGTCATACTCTGAGTTTGAAGAATGACTCTGCAGATATTGTCTACCTTAAAATCAAGAAGAACAAAATATTTCAAAACAGAATATATATATATATAAAGTATTTCTACTATCTTTATAACTTTTTAAAATGTTTTGATTACTTAATCTCAATTAAAGTGTAAGTACCTGTTGCTGGTATTTCTTTTTTCTTTTCTTTGCTGGTGTTTCTTTTCCTTTTTTTTTTTTTTTTTTTTTTTTTTGAGACGAAGTCCCGCTCTGTTGCCCAGGCTGGAGGCTGGAGTGCAGTGGTGTGATCTTGGCTCACTGCAAGCTCCGCCTCCCAGGTTCATGGCATTCTCCTGCCTCAGCCTCCTGAGTAGCTGGGACTACAGGTGCCCGCCACCTCACCCGGCTTTTGTATTTTTAGTAGAGACAGGTTTCACCGTGTTAGCCAGGATGATCTAGATCTCCTGACTTCGTGATCTGCCTGCCTCGGCCTCCCAAAGTGCTAGGATTACAGGCGCGAGCCACCACCACGCCCGGCTGATGTTTCTTGAGTTTCATTAAATTATCTCCTTTACACACTTTTCTTTGGTAAGGAAATTCCAGAGCCTGTGTGATCTGCTTGATCACTCTGTTGCTCTTTCTCAGTCAGTGATGATAATGAGTATGATAACTTAAAGTGGTTCCACATTCACAATAATGCAGTACTTGAAAATAATTTGGCTGGGTAATTATCTATCTTCACCATAATAATTTAACACATAATTCTGTCACAATGCTCATTAAGCAACGGAAGAATCTAAATCTCAATGTTCAGCTGAATTATCTATGCAATATGCTTTGGGTCATTGTCATAAAGCTGAGGCTGAACTTTTGTTCTGTGAGTCAGATTTTCAAAATGACTCATTTATGATACTGCTTTTAGCAAGGCTCTTATTCCTTCTAAAACTCATGAGTCAGTGTTGCTAGGAGTTGTTAGAAAATTTATTCACTTGAAGCTTTCAATGTATCAAATGTCATGCTTCTGTGCATTGTTCCAATTTTTCATTAAATTGTAAGAGTGTTAAGAACATTATTGTGTGTAATATTGTCATGCACTATACAAAGGGCTAGAGATAGTGATTCTCCATTTACCTCTTCAGCTAACCTGGTACAGAAAAATGATGCAGTGAGGCAGGTAGCTCACCACAGGATCATGGTTCCAGCAGATATTACTAAAAGAGAGAGGAAAACAAAAATAAACAAAAAAAAAAACTCCACACATATTCCCAAAGCTCTTCCACTGCCACTTTGTTATTGTCTTCTTCACTAAATATGGCTGCCCTGCTTCTCATTTTAGATTGATTTGATCTGTATAATAATGCTCCTACTGAATGCAAAGAAGGTGCTTGATTCACTGATATGCAGTGATGCCTATTCAGGATCTGAAAACCATCTCTATTAAGAGCTGATAGTTTTGATTATTGATTAAAAGATCATACACACATTTTCCTAGTACAGCCAAGCTGTATAATGAGTCCAGTTGAAAGAGTCAAGAAGTCTCTTTATGGTTTCTTTTATTTGAGGTGCATATTTTCTGAAAGTTCAATTGAAATGAAAGATCACATAAACAGTGACAAACTGCCAGCTTGACTCAGACATTTTTGTTACTGTGTTCTAGAAGGATATACCAACCTGATTAATCTTTGAAAATAAAGATAAAATAAGGTGGGTATAGCATATTTACATTTCAAGAATAAACAAAATTAGACATGTTTTGATATGCCTGGCAAATTGAAAGAGCAGGTCACCAAATCTGATTTACATCAGGGTTAATAAGTCTACTATGATTCCAGTACACTAAATGACCCAGTAAAAATGTTTGGTTGTTAGAGGAGAAGAGAAAATGCTGAATGCGGTATAGTGCTTGCTGTCCACATTGTAACTGGTTCCTCTCCACTGGGCTCATTCATGCTTTATGAAAGGCCCAGTGGTACATATTCAAGGAAGGAAGAAGTAGACCAATAACAAAAAGGGCACAGACCAAAAGCAACAATCTTGAGTTTGATCTATAGCTAAATAGATATCAAATGTAGAATTAAGATAAAATGTTTCAAATCAGAATGTGTACAAGTAGCATTTAAAGCATAGTTATGTAGCTTGGACAAGAGAGGAAAACCCTGTCTCTTAAAAAAATTTAAAAATTACCCAGGCCCACGTGGTGAGCACCTGTAATCCTAGCTACTTGAGAGGCTGAGGTAGGATAATTGCTTGATCCTGGGAAACTGAGACTGCAGTGAGCTGTGTTGATGCCACTGTACTCCAGCCTGAGCAACAGAGTGAGACACTGTCTCAAAGAAACAATAATAACTATTTTTAAAATTTTCAGTATTTATTCTTAATTATGGGTTAACATTTACTGTTGAGGTTTCTTAAGTCTTAAATAACATGCTTTAAATATTATTAGTATAGAAATTATTGAACTTGATGGACTGGGGAATAGAAAAAAAAGAAAGAAAAGGAAGTTTAAAGAGTTATAGTAATTTGTAAAGTATAGGTATTATAAATACCTATTTTAATAACCAAAGGGAAATAAACATGGAGAGAGAAAAAAAGGAAAACAAAGAAAGAAAGGAAGAGGAAAGAGAAGGAAAAGGAAAGAAAAACAATAGAAAGGAAAGAGCTTTGCTATCCTGGAAACTCTACAGCTAGTGCTTGAGAAGAAGATGAGATGCTTGTTGGGCAAGACTGTCTTTAGCTCCCGCTTTTAGGGACAGCTATGACTGGCAAGAGAAGTCATTCTCAAGAGCACGTAAAAGATGCCCCAGAAATATTTAGAAGGATTACTTTGACAGACCGCAGTTTTTATATCTGAGGTTATAGGAAAGAAGCTATGACATCCTGGTTAATCCTATTATAAAATCCTGTTTGTAGAGACAGTTGGGGAAGCTTGAAAAACCTGGATTGTACTTAATCATTATGAAAAAAAAAAAAAGAAAGAAATATGTGTTTTTCTTTTGGGTCTACAGAATATCTCATATTAAAAACAAAACAAAACAAACCCCCAAAACCCTGATTTTTTTTTAAGTGTTTATTATTAACATCAACAATTGTGGGTCAGATAATGGTTGGCCCATTTAGTCCTTTGTTAGTTTTCACTGTCCTAATTTAACTATTCCTAAACATTGTTCGGGCATATTTCAAAGCACATAGAAATCTGTTTTAGAAACAGTTTTAGAAATGTTTTACCTATATTTATACCTCTTTTATAAACAAACAGCATTTCTTCTAGGCTGTTGTCATCCAGAATTTAAAGTAAAATCAGAAATTAATGGTAGGGCCAACCATAATACGAAATAGCCTCATCTGAATTTTTTTTTTTTTAACAAAGGTAAAGCTAAATTATGATTAATTTACCTGCTTTATTCTTTTCCCCACACTGCAATACTCACTGTCAATGTCTTGCTGATCTTCTGATTTTATAGGTATAGGGCCTTCATTTGTTGTTTGGACACTCTGGAGTACTCAGCATGCTACCGAGACCTCAAGTTCTTATCACCACAAGCAAAAGTGTCAGTTCTGAAATACTGCTGAGAGGAAGACTCTCAGGCAAAAAGGAATGCAAAACAAGCACTTCACAGGGAAGAGGGGTAGGCGCTGCTTCGAGACTTATTAATGAAAGATTAAATGTGTAAAAATAATGCTTTGAGTTCCTAAAGTTTATTTACCACTCAAAAATATGGGATTAAAAATAATCACATTAGCACAGTTTGCAAAAGTTTGGAGGAGTGCTTTGTGTTAGCTCAGCTAATAAATGTTTTCATTTTGTTCGTTTTTCCTCCATCATATAAGAAGAGTATAAGTAAATATAATGCACGTATTTTTAGCAATTTATATTCCTTTTGTATATATATTGGCAAAGTGAAAAAAATTAAATGTTGACTTAAAACTTTATTTAGACAGAAAATGAATGTGAAAATGAGGAATATTACTCTATGAAAAAGATTTAGAAATCTAAAGTAGACTCCAATATATCATTTAAATTTTTGAAACTTCCATCTCATTCATTTTTAAATATCAAGACATGAATAGAATTTGTCACTGAGGATTTACAGGACTCATATGCATAGAGTTTTTGGTACCCCAGAGTAGAGCAATCTATGCCTATTTTTTGTACAAAATCTCATTTTATCTGATAGCTTTAGTTATCCGCTTTTAACATGCGAAAGCAGAGGTCCAAGACTCAACATTGAGTTTTGCCAACCTTTGTGGCTTTTTATGGCAGGGTTGCTATTGTATAAGAAGGAGGATAGGGAAAGTCCAATGATAGAAAAAATGGAACAGAAAATTTAGGGTAAAACCACTCTCTCCTTTTCCCCTTACCTCTATTTAATACTTTCTTATCAGATACACTGACTTTTATATATTTTCACTCTGGGCACTGATATGTCCCATTCCTTAGAGTGTAGTAACAGAGCGATTAGCAGGGCGTTCTCACTGGTGAGAAGTCTGCCTAGACCTCTTCATCTGCTTCTCATCCCATCTTAACGTTGCTGTGTTGAAACTCCGGCAAATGTTATACTCCTGGACAAGTGTTGCTGTTTGTCCTTTTTATGTTGTTAGGGAGGGAAGACTTTCACCTAAACTATCCCCACACTGTGACATTCAAACCTTTTTCACTCTGGGCTGGGATATTCTCATCTGACAACCTTCCTTCAACTTTCCTTGGATTTCTTTCCCTTTTTTATTTGGTTTGAAGATCCACATACTCTCACGTTTTATGGTATCTCTTGAGTTTGGGCAGAATGAGGAAATGGCAGTCGGTATTCTTTGCTAGTTCTTTACATCCTTATTGATTCATCCTTCATATGGATGAAATGTGTAACATAACACTGTCTTAGACATTGTTTTAAAATTAATTTTACATCATGATTACTTTTCAATTTCAGTAAATATCCTTTGATACCATCATCTTAAGGTCTTATATTTCACCTATTCTTGTGTGACTTGGCTTTGACGAACTTTTCAAGATCTCATGTAAATAACAATGGAGAGAACAGCTTTGCCAAGAAGCAGTACTTTGAGTCTGTCATCATCTGAATCTATGTACTATTTTTCAATGATATATCTTTCCTAGACAAAGACCAAAAACGAAATTAGAAACCTACTTTACTTTAAAAGTGCAGACAAATGAGCTAATCTCAGATATGCCTTTACATAGTAAACTAAAATTATTTCAGCTCCTCCAAGAAGTCAAGTACACACTGTGACTTGACTCACTGTCATACTTGGATAGATTCGCTGTCCTTACTACAATGCTATTTTTTTTTTTTTTTTTTCTGTTACTGATGTTGTTTATCTCATCTATATGATAATCTGAAGGGAAACAACTTTTTTTTTTTTTTTTTTTAAGTCTGTTCTCTCCTAAGTATACAACATGTATTATTCATCTGGGTATTATTAGAGACTGGAATATAAATATATAGTGTGTATTTGCAAAATGAATAAAACAGGCACCCATACTGTCAACCTAAAAAAAGAACATCAGAGAAAATTGTATCCAAATATGTTAAGTTGACTCACAAATGAGAAATAAGGATTATAATCTGGAATGCATGGAATTACCAGCAGTACTTCGGGAGAGGAATAATAAATAGACACAAATGGATGCTTTTATTAGCAAAACGGAAAGTTCCACATAAGCAAGAAACTAAGTTAACTGGTTCCAGAGACTCAAAGATAGAGTTGTTCATGGAGATGCCATTATTGGGGAAGTATTCTTGTGAGAGCAACACCTTATTTATTTATTTATCTATTTTTATTTTATTTTATTTTATTTTATTATTATTTTTTGAGATGGAATATCCCTCTGTTGCCCAGGCTGGAGTGCAGTGGCGCGATCTTGGCTCACTGCAAGCTCTGCCTCCCGGGTTCCCACCATTCTCCTGCCTCAACCTCCCGAGTAGCTGAGACTACAGGTGCCCGCCACCATGCCCGGCTAATGTTTTGTATTTTTAGTAGAGACGGGGTTTCACCGTGTTAGCCAGGATGATCTCGATCTCCTGACCTCGTGATCCGCCTGCCTGGGCCTCCCAAAGTGCGGGGATTACAGGCGTGAGGCACCGCGCTCGGCTGCATCTTTTTTGAATTACTGGGGTCCCAAAGAATGTCTAGTGATGGACTTCGTCAGAGCAGAAGATGTGTGAAGGGTGTAAAAGAGTTTTCTGTGGCATTTTTAAAAAGTCCTTGGAAACAGTTCTTATCTCAGACATATAAGCACAACACTCCATTTTGTGACTTCCTGGCTCTATTCTGTCTGGGTCTAACAAAAGTGTTTTCACCCTCATATCTTTACATTTTTCAAAATCTAACACATTATGGAAATCTAAATAGTTCATTTAAACTTGAGAGTGTCAATTTCATTAGATGTAATATTATTAAACTTTCTTCCAAGTGTGTTATATTAGTCAATGTCCCAACAAAGTAATAGACAAATACATCTAAAATTCTGAAGATAATTTAATTAATATATTATTTACAGAGTAGTAGGAAGAGTTAAGAGAACAGACAACAGATATTGAATTATCCAAGGACTATCTACAGCCAGATGCCATTTCCTTCACTAGACCTGAAGAAATAGTAGGAGAAAATGGTGTTACTGGATCCAGAGGTAACTGGAATCTTGAAACGGAACAGAGCAAATCTATCATCAAGATCCAAAGTGAAGAAACATCCCAGTATCTCACCCCTCCAATCCAGTCTTCCACTTGCACATTCCTTTTAATTAAACCAGAAGCTAGAGGCTAATGACTACTAGTAATGAAGTATATAAATATCAACCTTGTAGACAACAGAGGAATGAAAATAAACCTGAAGCATTGATTATTAACTACATTAAAAAATCATGCTTGTTATGAAAGAGATTTTTGTAATATTACTTATGAAAAAGTATACTGTCATTAATAATATAATATAAAATTATTTTTTATTTTTGCATGAATATGTGTGTGTGTTTATAAACACATACATATACATTAAAAACAGGTTGAAAGAAGATTGAAATATGCCAGACCTACAGTGCCACAGTGCTCTTGGTATTTTTTTATATTTTAAAAATATTTATTTGAAAATGATTCAAATTAGTATCTATTTCATCATTATCATCATAATTATTAGGTTCTGACCATGATATTAACAGCTTTTTAATTTTAATGAGTGCCTTAAGTATTTATTTCTGTGATTTGTAATCACCCTATACTTTTTATTCTGACCTAAATATCATAATTTTCTAAAATCTATATAGAAAATTATATAGAAATTTGAAAGACCTAGAATAATCAAAGTATTTTTTTAAATAAAAATGTTGGAGTAGTAATACTATATAATGTCAAGACTTATTGTAAAGAAACAGTAGTCAAGGCAGTGCAATGTTAATATCAAGATAGACGAATATTTATATGGGACACAATAGAGGGTCTTGAAATATACCTATGGAGCCTGATTGTTGATAAAGGTACAAAAGCAAATCAGTTGAGAAAGAATAACCTTTTCAGCAAAGGGTGCTAGATACACCTGTTTCAACAACAGCAGCAAAAACATTGGTTTATAACTCTCACCATCTCCAAAATGTAACTCAAAATTGATCACTGACCTAAATATAAAACTTAAACCTATAAGCCTTCTAAGTTGGTCTTCTAAATTTGACATTAAATTACTCAAGGATTTCTTTGATTTCTTGAACACTATCACCCATAAATCTATAAATTAATAGATTAAATTTTATTGCAGTGTTAATAGAATTAAGTGAAAAGCCTTAGATTGGAAAAAAAATCTTCACAAAGCAGAAATACAGTAAAGGACTTACATCCAAAATATTTGAAAAACTCTCAAATACAACACTAAGAAAACAAAGAAATTAATTGTTTTTAATTAGTAAAAGTTTTGAATACACATTTCATTCAATAAGATGTATGTCTGACAAACATAAAAAAAAAAGTTCAAAATCACTAGTCATTTGGAAATGCAAGTTAAAAACTACAGTATGATGCCACTATACAACTATGAGAATGCCTAAAATTAAAATGGCTGGTCATACCAAGTGTTGGCAAGGATGTGGAAAAAGTGGAGCTCTCACATACTGTGGGTAAGAATGTAAAATACTACTGTAATTTTGGGAAACTTTTTGGTAGTTTCTTAAATAGTTAAAAATAACAGAAAAAAAATGAGTGCATAATGTATTATTCCATTTATTTGAAATCCTAGAAATAGAAAATTTATATATATTGACCTAAAAAATATCAGTGATTATCTGGGTGCTAGTACATAAAAGAAGAGAGGAATGGGTCCGAGACTTACCAAAATATACATTTCAGATATGTGCAAATGACAGCATGTCCATTATATATTAATAAAGATATTAGAAGGGCAGTAAGACTACTTTTATATAAATGACAAATTTTAAGCTCACACAAACAAAATAGCTTTTCTGATATCACCACTCTATAAATCATAGGACAGGTACTTAATTGTGGTGTATTCTGATTTCAAATCTCATTATCATTCATTATTTCAACAAATTTATTGAACACATATTATACTAAACCACCAATTTAGGTATAAGTGTACAACAAATTTTTTAAAGCAAAAAAAAAGATGAGTCCATATTACAACTGTTATATATAATACATAGTGTTATGAAAAGACATACAATAAGCATTATAAATAATAAATAAAAATACTACATAGTGATAAGTGCTAAATATTAGCTAAATAAAGGGTGAGAAATCAAGCAAAGTAAGAAAATGCAAGTATATGATATTTAACTAAAATAATTAAGAAAGACCTTTAGAAATTTGAAATATTAGTAGCATTCATGAATGTAATGAAAGAGATAGTCCTGTAGACATCTGTAGGAAGAACATTCTGGAAGGCATATGAGAAGAGCAAGTACAAAGACCCAAGCATGAGTTTTTCTACTGTGTTATACACATAGAAAGGAGGTCAACGTGGCTGGAACAGAGTAAGAAAGTGAGAGGGGTACAAAGTATGAAGTCGGAGGTATAGTAAAGCACATAAGAAGGATGGCTAAAAGCCTACAAAGTCATAGTTTTACTTCATGATGGAAGATTTTGAGCAGAGAAATAAAAATCTGACTTAAATTTTATAAAACTCATAGTCTTCAATAGACACTGGAAGACTCTCTCTACTTAAACTTATGATCTCTCATCCATAAATTGTCACCTCACTGGATACTGTGATCATGTCAGTACACCATGATCATGATGTTCTGTAAATGTCTGCTGTATCTTTAGCAATTTCTTAAAAATTTCAGCCTATTTCCTACTAATGAAATGTTTTCTTGATGTGAACTGTGTATTCATTAAGAATCACTTTAGTACCATAAGTAATTAAAGCTCAACTCAAGCTGTGTTAAGAATAGATGGGGGCCAGGCGCGGTGGCTTACGCCTGTAATCCCAGCACTTAGGGAGGATGAGACGGGCGGATCAGGAGGTCAGGAGATCCAGACCATCCTGGGTAACATAGTGAAACCCTGTCTCTACTAAAAATACAAAAAAAATTTAGCTGGGCATGGTGGCAGATGCCTGTATTCCCAGCTACTTGGGAGGCTGAGGCAGGAGAAAGACTTGAACCTGGAAGGCAGAGGTTTCAGTGAGCCAGTATCATGCCACTCACTCCGCCTGGGTGACAAAGCACGGCTCCATCTCAAAAAAAAAAAAAAAAAGAAAAGAAAAAAAGAAAAAAGAAAAAAAAATTGAAGGGGGTGCAGCATTATTAAACCATATAAATATGACTAGCTTCATACTTAGATTTAATGGTTCAGAGGAAGGTATCAGTGCTTTCTCTTTTCCTGTAGATCTGTTTGGCTCTGTTTACTGACTTCATTTTTTTTTTTTTTTTTTTTTTGATGGAATCTTGCTCTATTGCCCAGGCTGGAGTGCAGTGGCACAATCTCGGTTCACTGCAACCTCTGCCTTCAGGGTTCAAGCAATTCTCTACCTTAGCCTCCCGAGTGGCTGGGATTACAGGCGCCTGCCACGATGCCCGGCTAATTATTGTATTTTTAGTAGAGACAGCGTTTCACCATCTTGGCCAGGCTGGTCTTGAACTCCTGACCTCGTGATCTACCTACCTCGGCCTCCCAAAGTACTGGGATTACAGGTGTGAGCCGCTGCGCCCGGCTTGACTTCATTCTTTAAGAGATTCTGAATGCCTGGGGAAAATGGCAACTATTTGCAACCCCAAGTCACATTACAATGGCTTACTAATTCAACTGCTTAAAATGTCTTATCCTTCTCAGAGAATATAAATTGAACACATTAAATGGTTTCCATTGGACATGTCCAGTTAATTTGTCTAATCTCAAGTCCAATACTTTGGCCAAGAGGATACATTGTCTATCTGAAAGACATGATGTACTCCTATGGTCTAGGAAAGGCAGGTCACTATCATTTACAGCAACTTGTCTGGGTCACATACCTTACTCCTGTGGCCTGAGAAGGGAATGCCACTGTGACTTTTAGCCATCGGGAATGAAGAGATGTCAGGTCATGAAAAAACAGGAGTTCTGTAAATGAAGATTGGGTAGAGATATCAAAGGTTTATGGTAAAGTTTTATGAGCAGAGGAAATCTATCAGTACCATAGTCCAAAATGGACAGTGGTCAGGAAATTCAAAGGCAGGTAGGATTAAGAGGAATTTAAGAAATAGATAATACACAATGTGTTATGTTATATAAAACAATCTTACACATGATTGGAGTAGCACTTTAAATCTGTCAAAGCTTAACTTATTGTGCCTTCCAGTATTTCACTTCATGTAGGAAGCTTACCTGACCATTGAGTTAAGTAAAAAGAAAAGCATGTGGATGTACATACGTGAATGTAAAATGTATGTTTGTAGGTAAATGTAGGCTAAAATATTTCAATATGGATGTGTATATAGGTGTATACTCATTCGTAGAGGCAGTGACTTTGTTTTTGAACCTCTAACAAGGACATTTACAAAATAATAAATTTCCAGTGATGTATTCTTGAAACAATTAATAAATTATATATTTCACATGTGACATAAACTGCAAAGATTGTTTTCAATGTAGTCATTCTTATATGCAATGCCTTCTTATATGGAGTAAGGCTCTCTTTTTTTAAATAAAAGCCACTAAATAACAAAAGGGGATATACTCTAAAATTCCTTTTTATAATTATTCTCTTTTATTAAAACTTACTTTTGAACTTGGAATTAAAATAAAAATTATGTATATGTTAAATTATGAATACTGAATCAAAAACAGAATTGTAAAACATGAATGCATGTGTATATTTTAATTAACTTTCCCTTATATTTACTTTCTTTTTCATTTTCTTGGAAGAAGTAAAATTAGGTTGTGTATTGCTTATTTTTTAAGTGCTATTACATTTAGAATGAATGAGATTCGCACCATTTTATTAAACACATTCACATTCATTTATGTTATATAAACATCTTATGACAATTGTTTCACCACCTTAAATTGTTTTGTACAGACAGAAAACACATCTGCTGAACTGGATGATCCCATCTCTACCAAAACATTTGGCAGCCATGACAGGATGCAATTTGTTTTGTCTACATAACAATGACTAAGATGTGCTGATGTTACTTCAGCTTTCTAATGTTCTACTATCTGATGTGTTCATTTTACATGATCTATCAAGTATAGGTCACTGGATATTTCTGAGAACAAGACAATGAAATGAAATGAAAATGAAAAACAAAATCTTAGTTTCTTTATACTGGATAGTGTAAAATTACAGTAGTACATTTATATTTTCCAGTGAAGAGGTCATGGGAATCAGCCTGCACATTAATATAGAATTTTTATTGTCAAGGGATTCAGCAGAATTTAAATTACTAATTTCCTGGACTGGACATGTGACAATGTTGCTCGGAAAGATGTGTCTCTATTGATTTATTGATTGCACACTATAATTAAAACAGAAGAAAAAGCAACACACACACACACACGAATCTTGTTTAAAAACTCCTTTCATGCAACAATTCCCTAGAAGGCTAATTAGCATTTTTTGTGTTTTATAATTACCTGACATTGTAATAAACCACATGTTAGATATGCTTCTGTTTGTGAAGCAAAAATGTATGACCAGTTTTCTTTAAGGTGAATAAAAAAGAGGCTATTTATTCTGTTAACAGATTCCTCCCACTGGCTGTCCTCTCCCTTCAAAATATAACATTTTTATTTCTATATGCTTCCTACACATATGTCACTAATACATATACAAGTGCTTTGCTTGTTATGTGACCTTGTTTTAAAGAATTCATTCACAGATATTGTCTGTCAGGTATCCTTTCTCAGCAGTCTCAAGATATGAACTCAATTGACAAAAGGCTTTATTTTGAGGAACTTTGTACATTGTTCTCATCACTCTTAAGGCATTTCAGCGTCTGCACAGCTGTAAAATTGTTTTATCTCCTCTTCTTTTTCCCAATAAGGATTAGCCAAGGTCCAAGAAGTATTTCAAGACTGATAAAGCCTCGAGTGCTTTTACACTGAACTTGGAATGAGTCCAAATATTTCTAATTTCAATTTATCAAACTTAAAGTATCACAGAAAGCTCAAGTGGTTCAGAAATTCTCACTGCCTTCAGGACTGAAGTACTCATTCCTCCAGCTGCTGGGACTATAATCTCTCAGCTGAGTCCCTCTGAGGAAATTATAAATTTTAGACAGACACCTCACCAAGGTTATATTTCCTTTTGGTGACACAGCCCACATGCAATAACTGGCCGACACAGAAACAAGGAGGTGGTTTGGAGCTGAGGAACTCGTGTAAGGCCTGGTCCTTTCCTTCCATTCAGGATAACCCTGCAGAGCCACCTGGGCTCTAGTGGTATCAACTGAAGTCTTTGTGGCACCCACACACAGTTCTAATTATCCCTCTGCCCAATTCTGTTGTTCTGCTGTTCCATAGATGTTACTTCCAAAAGCAATACGCTTTTTGCATGCAAGTCTCTGGAGCACAGCCTATTTCCTAGAGACACTGACTTACAACACAACTCACTTAAAGTAAGAAAATGCAGATCTAACTTGTTAACAAACCTGGAAATTAATACAGAAAATCTTCCTTCACTAGCCTCACTATATGAAATTACAGTGAACAGAATGAAAATGATGTGGCACTGTGGAGTGACATTTTTACAGGGTCTGAATATACTTTTGTTGCCTTGATTTGCCTGTAAATTATAATTCAAAGTCTAAAGTACAAGATAGTGGTTACTGAGGTTTATTCTTTGCACTCGTGTATATTCTTTCAGAGCTGACTCTCTTAAAAAAAAAAAAAAAGTACGATCCCTCTCTCTGTATGTATGTGGGTGGGGAGGGGCTGTGGCAGGTGGGAGGTTTAAAATCACAGTGTTACATCATACAACATTAGACTCAGTTATAACATACACTTTTAGAATATGTCTAAAAATTGTTTCTTTGCTTTTTATCCACTTCTTATTTACATTTTCAAAGTTAAAGACATATTAAAAAATATCCTGTGGCCTATTTTCTCCCTTCCCCTGAGTAGCTGGTGGTCTTTTCTGCCCTATCTTTTCTGTGTTTCTCCATGTAAAGTACCCTGCCAGGTATGAATAAGTAGGCTGCGTCCCATGAGCAGTCTGGGAGAGTACCATTTTACAGTATTAACTGTACTCCATATTATCTTGTTTGTTATTTTTTCATTTGTCAACATAATAGATGAAATGCAATAGAGCTTATTGTTTGCTTTTCCTGTCTAAGATAACTACCAGAATTAAAACTATTTATATACTGACTTTCAACAACATAGTAGAATAGCTTGTGGGTCCCTATCACAATATGAATTCATTTCAAAATTATTCCTAAGCAACACTTTTGCACTGTTGGTGGGACTGTAAACTAGTTCAACCATTGTGGAAGACAGTGTGGTGATTCTTCAAGGATCTAGAACTAGAAATACCATTTGACCCAGCCATCCCATCACTGGGGATATACCCAAAGGATTATACGTCATGCTGCTATAAAGACACATGCACACGTATATTTATTGCAGCTATTGCAGCACTATTCACAATAGCAAAGACTTGGAATCAACCCAAATGTCCATCAATGACAGGCTGGATTAAGAAAATGTGGCACATATACATCATGGAATTCTATGCAGCCATAAAAAAGGATGAGTTCGTGTCCTTTGTAGGGACACGGATGCAGCTGGAAACCATCATTCTCAGCAAACTATTGCAAGAATGGAAAACCAAACACCGCATGTTCTCACTCATAGGTGGGAATTGAACAATGAGATCACTTGGACACGGGAAGGGGAACATCACACACTGGGGCCTATTGTGGGGAGGGGGGAGGGGGGAGGGATGGCATTGGGAGATATACCTGATGTAAATTATGAGTTGATGGGTGCTGATGAGTTGATGGGTGCAGCACACCAACATGGCACATGCATGCATATGTAACAAACCTGCACGTTGTGCACATGTACCCTAGAACTTAAAGTATAATAAAAATAAAATAAGAAAAAAAAATTTTTCCTAAGCTATTGTCCCTAAAATTATTTCTAATCCAGGTGGGTTACTGTCTTGTGGCTGCCCTATGAAAGGAAGGATAAAATCTTCACCCAAAATATGGTTTTGATATTCATATTGATAATGTTACTCAAGCATCAAGAGGATATAGAATATTAATTACTCACACTGTACAGTTTTCTTGGGAAAGAAAGGCAAGCTTTTACTGAGGTCCAAAAATGACTTACTAGAGAAAGGAGGGAAAAATGGATTGAGTTTTAGAGTGTTTGGAGTGGCCATGCAGTTACAGTTCTTACAGGCGTGACTGAATTATGCATGGTTTGAACTTTCCACCAGAGCCAAGGGAGAGAGACTGTGGACTTTCAAATTATCTTGCTGAGATGTGAGACAAGAGGTGTGTAGGGAGGTCTTGGACTTGGAAGATGTTAGAGGTCAGATATACAAAATGGAATGAGATTCTGTATTACTGTTAGAAATAAAGGAAGTGAAGTATCACCAAATGCTAGAAATAGACAACAAACTAGAACCATCGAGGGAAGAGCAGGCTGAAATCCTGGGAAGAGCACGTATGTTATGAATCTGGTTACTGTCTATGGAATCTGACTGACTGAGATGATGGATGGCTTTGTGGCCCCCACTAAAGGAACTGGGAATTGGCATTTCTCAATAAAAGCATCAAATTTTAAGTGCTGTCTTGCACCTTAAAAATAAACTAGCAAACCACCCTGCATCATTCCTAAACTTAGCTAGAAATATGAAACGATGTTTGTCATCTGTCTATGGCTTTAAGACTTTAAGTTTTAATAACTTACTTTTTTTCAGGGAAACTGAAACCTTTAATATGAAATAGATATGGATTCTATAACCAGAGATAAACATTTTTATCACACACTCAAGTATAAGCATTTACATAAAAGATTGACTGTAAAAATTGATTCTGAACATGGAAAATGTATTGGACTCTGGCAGAACAAGCAAAATACCAACTTGTAGAAATATCATGAGATTCTTGTGGTGTCACTTTGCCAGCCAGAAACATTTGTGGATGGATGATGGCACCTTTGCCCACATTTGGCTGAGGCTTGCTGTGCTTGTTCTGCCCACTTGGCCTGGCAGGCTGCACTCAACTCACACTACAAGCCTGGATATCACACCTGCTAAGGGCAAGCCAGGTGCAGAGCAGGGAGGGGTGCATGAGCAAATGAGCACAGGATCCAGTCGCTGGGCACAGCCAGGCATGCTGGCTGTGGCTAGGCAGGCAGCTCCAAGTTCCTGCATGGGCACTGGCTCCCTGTGAGGCTGCAGTTGAACCAGACGTACTGCAAGCAGCTTCCACTGCTCTCACCAGGGAATACGGTTGTGCCCAAAAACTTGGAGATGCCAGGAACTGCAGAGCTCCAAAGAGGGTGTCATATCCCTAGCCTGGGGAGCTCCCAGGTCTGGGCTCTCCAAAGAACTGCAGCTCTTCTCTCTTCTCTCCTTCTAGTTGCAAGCAATGTAGGAGAGGATGGGGGTGTGTTTTAGCCATGTTTGTGTTACAGCTCTTTCAGTTCTGCCATTTGGAAGTTCCTAAGTTTTTGCCCCTTGTCCAAGAAGAATGAGGTACACAAACAACCAGAGGGTGAGCAAGGTGAAGAGATGCTTTTATTCAGTTACAGTATAGCTCTCAGGAGGCCCGAAGTGGGTAGCTCGTTTCCACAAGGAGGGCATCCTGACATCTGCAAATCTCAGTGGAAACAAGACCAGAGTGGTAGCTCCTACCTGCAGACAAGTCATCCCAATGAGTAAACAGCTTTCAGGGGAGAGGAGACCCCCAGTGGGTAGCTCCTCACTGTAGGCAGGTCGTCCTGACTTCTGCTCAGCTCTCAGCTGAGAGGAGACACTCAGTGGATAGTTCTTGTCTGCAGGCAGGTCATTTCAACATCTGCTCAGCTCCTGGCTTACAGAAACCCACAGTGGGCATCTCCTTTCTGCAGGCAGGTCATCCTAATATCTGCCCAAGTCTGGCTGAGTCTGGGGTTGTTACAGGCTTCAGAAGAGAGGAAGTGCATGCTGATTGGTCCATGGGCAGCCATGGACAGGCCTGGAAAATGTACCCTAAGTTGTCACTCCTGTCCACAGAACGGGCAGTCTGTTCCTCAGGCTTCAGGCCATCCTGGCAGGAAGGTGAGGTTTCACTGGGGACCTACCCCTTTTGTCCCAGGAGCCTGTCTGCCTCTTGCTGCCATCAATATCCTGTCCACAGTTTCCAGGTTGTTCATGCCAAGGAGTGCCTGAAGGCCTACACCAAGCTGCCCTCAGCTCCCCTTTGGCCTCCTTCTCATGATCATTGGCATCCAAAGTTTGGAGGGA
The DNA here is from genome assembly GCF_002776525.5 of Piliocolobus tephrosceles. Classification (NCBI taxonomy): domain Eukaryota; kingdom Metazoa; phylum Chordata; class Mammalia; order Primates; family Cercopithecidae; genus Piliocolobus; species Piliocolobus tephrosceles. The sequence continues at coordinate 114,286,913 of NC_045440.1, read as the reverse complement.
GCAGACACAGCAGGGGTCTGCTGTCAGTGCCACCCCGAGCATATGCACGCATAACAAGGTCATGATAATGCCTGGGTTTAGCCATGACTTTGCCGCAAATTCAGAGCAGTTGCTAAGAGTGGGTAGAGGTCAGGTCAAAGGAGTAGGCACTTTCAAGCCTGTAGGGGCAAAGGGTTTCCTGGGACCCTGAGAGATGCCTAGATCTGCAGCTGTGGCTGGGTGGCAGCAGCTGCACCCAGGAGCATGAGGCTCCCCTTTCCACTAACTCAGAAAAGGGCGGGCCCCCCACCTGTTTCTGGCTACCCCGGGCACCACTGAGCCTGCAGCCCCAGCCACACCTCCCTTGCTGCAACTGGTATCTTTGCAGCAGCCATTCCAGACAGGCCACTGCCGCCATCGGAAACACATCTACAACTGAGAGAAGGAACAATAAATGAATAAAATGACATCTGATTGTGATAAGATTACCTTAAAAAATGAAAAACAATGTCAAGAAATGAACCTACCAAAAAAGCTAGAACAAAACCCCAAAGAATTAACATCCATTGAACAATTTAGTATAACATGAACATGTTTAAAAATACAAAAATAGCTGGGCACAGTGGCACAAGCCTGTAATCCCATTTATTCAGATGGCTGAGACAGGAGGATCACTTAAGCCTAGTAGTTTAAGGCTTCAGCGCACTCTGATAGTGCCATTGCACTCCATCCTGGGCAACAGAGTGAGATCCTGTGCCAAAAAAAAAAAAAAAAACTAATAAAATAAAAATCTTTTAAAATAATACAAAAACAAATATATATAAATAAAACTCAGCAATTATACAATTTCATGAAAAGCACAATATTGAATAAAACTGAAGAGAAATTATAAAAAAAGATATGATTATCAAAATGCGAAATGTAAGGAATAGCCATGTTAAATAGAATGAAAGAAAGTCTCAATGATGAAGAGACTTAAAAAACATTGACCCCAAAACACTTTACAGATACATATATCTCAAAGTGACACAGAGGTCATTTTTTTTTTTTTAAGACAGTCTTGCTCTGTCACCCAGGCTCACTGCAAGCTCCGCCTCCCGGGTTCACACCATTCTTCTGCCTCAACCTCCCGAGTAGCTGGGACTACAGGTGCCCACCACCACACCTGGCTAATTTTTTGTATTTTTAGTAGAGACAGGGTTTCACCATGTTAGCTAGGATGGTCTCGATCTCCTGACCTTGTGATCCGCCTGCCTTGGCCTCCCAAAGTGCTGGAATTACAGGTGTAAGCCACTGCACCTGGCCACAGAGGCCATTGACGGGGCTCCCAGTGGCCAAAGAAAGAACAGAAAAATTAGTAAGGTAGGGATTATGGCTGAAAGTAGAACATAATTATATAAATATATATTTAAATACATAAACCAGTGAAGGAAAGAGACAAATCTCTGATGCAGAATAATTTCAAATAATGTATGTGGATATTCTGTCCTTAGGCAGGGAGAATATAAATTCAGACTCTTTATGTATGAACTGTGCCCACTGACTGTTTTCCCAAAAGTACATTATGGAAAAGTGGTCAAAAGCCTAACTTTAGAGAACACTGGCAAACCTTACTTCAGACAAGTCACACTTTGGGTAATCTAGATCAACATCTACAGTGATAAATCATATTGATAGCACTTATCCTTGATATGATGTGCTGAAAACCTCATTTTACCTTTATGGTCTTTCTCCCCAAAACCCTAAGCATCAGTCTAATCATGAGAAAATGCCAGAAAATTTTCAATAGAGGAGCACCCTACAAAATGCTTGACCAATATCCCTTAAGGCTATCAAGGTAATTAAAAACAAGAAAAGACTAAAAAATTGTCATAGCCAATCTAAGGAGACATAATGACGCAAAGTAATATAGAATCCTAGACGAGATCCTAAAACAGAAAAAGGTCTTACTTAAAACTAATAAAATTTCAATAAACTGTGAACTTAGTTACTAATAATATATTAATATTGACACATTAATTTTGAGAAATACACCATACTAATATTAATCTAAGGGGTTAATGAGAGGGGAAACAGTTTAAAATATTACTCTAAATATGAATTATCTGTACTATGTTCTCAATTTTTCTGTAAATCTAGAACTCTTATATAAAATAAAATCCATTAAAAATAATTTACTGATTTCCACCTTAAGGAAGATGAAGTGTATGCATTTTTCCTAATCTTCTCACTAAATGTAACTGAAAATCCAGAATATTATACATAAAATAAACAAGATTCTAAAAGATAGAAAGAAGGAGACAACACTGTACAAACTCCAAGGTCTGAAGGTTGACATGGTGATGAGTTGCCCGGGTATATACCACATTTGGAGCTGAAGAAGCCAAGAGCCCAGAAATGCTCATGATTGAAGACTAAAAAGAAAAAAAAAAAAAAAAAAGAAAGAAAGAAAAGAAAAAAAAAAGCCCAAATAAAAACTTGCTCTCTCTTACCAAAGATCAAAAAAGAGAAGTTCCAGTAAGACACGATAATTTTAAGCGATAACTTCTCTATGAGTCAAATCTCATAAAATAATTGTGTGGCCACATTCTTACCAACAAACGCTGAGTAGGAAGCGTATACAACCATCTTTGCAGGCATCCCAAATCTCCCACATGATGGGTGTCAGAGAAGGCCAATTAGGAAGTGAGGAACAGGACTTGAATCTCAAAAAGTCTGTAATGATCTCTCCTCGACACCCCAGCATCAGTAAAGAACATGGGAGTAACTCAGATCTCCAACTATTTGCAAGAATTAGGTGCCTATGTCTCTCCCACCATAGTGGTATGCCATAGGCAACCTAGTGAAGGGTCAGGACTTTCATGTAACCCAAAGGTAAAGAGGCCACACTATCACAGTGTCAATGAAGACTCCATGGTGAGTCGTAACTACAATCCCTGCATAGCAGTAAATACAAAGGTTCCCCAATATCAGCCGTCAAGGTAGGCCAAGTAGAAAACCTAGAATTCCACTTCCATCTGGCAGTAATAAGGCACACTCCCCTTGTGCCAAAGTGGTTTGAGACAAAACCCATGAACACAGAAATTTCAAGTAAAATCCTGAGACACATAATACTAAAAGGTTCCAGGTTAAAATTCAAAATCATTTATCAAATCGAGAACCAATAAGTTTTCAAAGTGAATGACAAAAGACAATTAGTAAATTCTAGCACTGAGATAAAAGCTGTGTTAGAATTATCTAGTCAAAGGTTTTAAAGCAGGCATTATGAAAAATGCTTTAAGAAACAATAATTAACACAAATGAAACAAATGAAAAAAATCTTCAGCTAAAGAAACAGAATGTCAGCAAACTAACAACATATAAAGGAGTACTAAGCTGAAGTTTTTGAACTGCAAAATACAATAACCAAAATAAAAGGTTCAGAGGATTGACTCGAACACATGAGGGTACAGAACAAAAAATATCAGTAAATACAAGGAAAGAACAATAGAAAGCATCTAATATGAAAACAGAGACAATTGGTAGGAAAAAAATGAACTCAGTTTAAGCTACCTGTGGAACAATAAGAAGAGATCTAATATTTTCAGTCCTAGAAAACTACTAGAAGAGAATACATCTGAAGACTTTGTAGATTTGTAAATAAACATGAACTTTCAAGTTCAAGAAGTCGAGTGAAACCTAAACATAATAAACATAAAAAATCCACTTTAATGAACATTATCATTGAACTTTTTTAAACTTTATTTTAGGTTCCAGGGTACATATAGGTAAATTGAATGTCACAGAGGTTTGGGATACAGTTTATCTTGTCACCCTAGTAATGAGGAGAGTACCTGATAGGTAGTTTATTGACCCTCACTCTCCTTCCCTCCTCTGCCCTCACGTAGGACCTTGGTATCTGTTGTTCCCATCTTGGTGTCCATATGCACTCAATGCTTTGTAGAAATTGACAAACTGATTCTAAAATTCATATGAAATTGTAAAAGACCTGTGTTAACCAAAATAACATCAAAAAGAACAAATTTAGAGGACTTACACCATCTGACTTCTAGCCTATTTAAAAAGGATACTCTAGAGACAGTATGATATTGGCATCCAAATGAGACAACTAGATCAAAATAACAAAATAGAGAGTACAGAAATAGATATACATATATATTTTGATTTTTGACAAACTGATATTTGGCAAAGAACAAAGTCATTCAGTAGAGAAAGGATAGTATTTTAACACATTATGTTGGAAAATTAGGTACATATATGTAAAAAATGACCCATACCTCACACCATATAAAAAACATACACAAGTTTGTCCAGTGCATAAATGTTAAATTTGAAACTACAAAACTTCAACATTCAATATGATTTACCACTACTAAATATTATTTACAGTGGTATTTAACACTTTAATATCTCCAAAAAGTGGACATTAGTTTTGATTTACTATATTGGTAGATACAGGCAATTCTAGGGGTTGCTACTTGGTCTTTCATGTAACAATAATCCTCACTTCACAGGTTAGGGACACAATGTGCAGGTTGTGTTTGGGTCTGAGTATGTCTGTTATAACTTTGCGTTCCATAACTGGAAAAACAAACACAGAGAAGACATGGAGACTAATGAGTTCACTGAGAGACAAACCACAACCAAAATTCAATTAATCTTCTGACTTTGGCAGTTTTCTAATTGGTTAATCTCAATGACTTTTGAGGTTTCAAGAATTAGTGTTCATTTTAAACCACTGCCCACAGTTCCATAAAATTAAGTTTCCCTTTTCCCAGTGCGTAGTTGTACTAGTAAACGATTTCAGGTCACTGGGGAAAGACCAAAGGGAACACTTAAATACAAATTTCAACATCACAGCAGGATTATTCTTCAAATTACTGTATTCTTCATTAAAGAGGCTTTGAGTCTGAATTTAAGAACTGATGGCCGGGCATGGTAGCTCTCACCTGTAATCCCAGCATTTTGAGTGGATAAGGTGGAAGCATCACTTAAAGCTACAGAGTTTGAGATTAGCCTGGGCAACATAGCAAGCCCTGTTCTCTACAAAAAAAAAAAAAAAAAAAAAAAAAAAAAAAAAAAAAAAAAAAAATCATAATAATTTAAAAGTAATTAGATGGTTATTGTGGTATGCACATTTAGTTCCTACTATATAGGACGCTGAGGCCAGAGGACTTCTTGAGCCCCAGGAATTAGAGTCTACAGTAATCTGTGATTGCACCACTGCACTCCAGTCTGTGTAACAGAGCAAGGTCCTATTAAAACAAAACAAAACAAACAATTGGTTAATGTCATGGGATTGCCTGTTAAAAATACCTAAAGATTTTCTACTTATGCAGATCAAGTAAGACTACTTTTGGAGAGAGAATGTCCATCATTTTAGTCCTCAGGTGACCAAGAATGATTAGTAAGTAACATTAAACATATCTGCTTATCAAACCATTCTGTTTTCTTTTTCAACTCTACTGCCCACAACTACCTTGTCTGTCAAATGTACTTCCTCTATGCATCCAAATTTCAAACAAAATTCCAATCTATCTCTTTATTTGCCCTTGAAAAATGTCAAGTTAAAAAGCACTCCTCATATTAAATACTGGCCAATTATTATTTTCTTCTTTATGAAATGGCTTCATTTTTTACCTTGTCTGCATCTTGAAACACTTTTATCACTACCCATCACTAGAATGTCTTTGGAGAAGATTTTATGTCTGATTTCTGTACTGTGTTTAGATGATTTCTAACATCATTTCTAACAATTTTTAAAATTGTGCTGTGATTTTCTTTTCTAATCTATTCCAAAGTAATTTATATTTGTTGTCATTTTAACTTCAATGTTTTATTCGGAGTCTTTGATGTAATTGAGTTTTTTATTCCATTTTATATCTTGTTAAGAAACTTGAATTTAAATTTGTAAATTTAATCTTGCCTACCTCAGTGATCTCTAATAAAAACTTACATGTTATTTTTATGTCTTCAACATAAATCATTAAAACAGCAGTTATTCTCATACAATAATGTCTTCTACATATTTGAAGAGTCACAATGCTTATTATTCAGAAGATCTATAACATTAATGTGCCATGTTTTAAAAATAAAACTTTTTTTCTTTCAAATTTCTATAAATAAATATACCTGTCTAAACAGGTCCTTGAGTTAGATTTGTTGAAAACTTGCAACATATATTTATGCTTATTGACTATCATTGCACATATTTTTAAAAAGTCATCATTGACATTTTGTAAATGTTTTATTGATATTAAATCATCATTTTCCCTCATACCAGTGAATACTATACCTTTAGATTTGGGGGGCAGGGAGAGAACAATAAAAATAATAAAATAAAACAAAGTAAAAGTAACATATCTGGCATTGTTGAATTTTCTCTTTATTGTCATTGTATCTATTTGATTGGTTATACTTGGTATATTATAGCATTTAGGAACATTTACATTTCCTCCTCTAAACTGAAATTCTACATTTTTAATTCATGTTCAAATGAATAAAATATGACTATTAGACTTATTGTCTATCGAATATGTATTACAGGTTTATGAAAGTATTCCATTTTCTCAAATTGTGTTATCTTGACATTTTAATGTATCTGAAAAGATGACATTTTTCTTTTGCACGTCTCCTGTCTTGCTCTAAAAACTTGTGATTTCAAAAACTTTACATTCTCTTTTTGTTACTTTTGTAAGTTGCTATGCAACTAAAATAGGGGCTTTGCTATAATTTTTTTTCATTTGAACTATTTGCTGTTACTTCCTTTGCATTTTTAAGCTTTCAGTATTTAGGCGAGAAAATAAAACCTATAATGTTAGCCAAATAACAAAATTACTCTTATCATGCATTTAATAGATCAATAATCAAAATTAATATCTATATTGTTTAGTCTATGAATATTCATTTTGGTTTCAGAATTATAAAATATTGAAATTTCATTACTGTGAGAATATTGTGATTCTATTATAAAATTACAAGAAAGTAAAATTTTGCAGAGTACTAAAAATGCACAACCGATTAAAATCAAAATCATTCATTTGTTAATCTTTGCTTCATTTAGCTAGTCTTCCAGGGTCTCATTTTTTTCTGATACACAAGCTTTAAGCATACTTGTAATATTCTTAAACTAGTGAAAAATTCTAAAGGTTAATCTTGTAGACTAATAATCCAAAGGAAGATCAATATATTTTTCACACGGTCAGATTATTGGACTAGAAATTTGGATTCAAAAACAGTTACTACATTTTGATTTAAACACAGACCATGAAGAAAGACAAAAAATAAGTTGAGCATGAGGAACAGTGGAAGGAAACATGAAGAGGGAAAAAGGAAAGAGGACAGAAGAAGAGCTGAATTTGTAGGTTTCACTAAGCTATTCGAGATTTTTTTCACTCAAGCCTGTCCGTTTGAGTATGCTATGCAGATCAAACATAAATGCTGCATAGCGCTTACATTTTTAAGCCTTCTACAAAAGTGTCATGTAGCAGTAGACCCTTGATTTTATTCTAAAACAATCTGAACATCAGACCTATAGATTATTAGGATAAAACGCCAGACCTTCATAACCAGTGGATGGAAGGGACACATAGACGCAAACACTATTTAGCTATGACTATATATAAATAGGTCATCTATTCACACAGCATAGAAAAAAGTAGTTTTACAATCTCAAAAGTAAACAGAAAAGCAAATATATTTGCTTACTTTAAAAAAGCATACACGAATAAGGTAGAAATTGTGTGGGAGCATCAATCTCTTTCTAATTTAGGCAGGTATATTTATAAATATGTCAACACTAGCCCCAAACAGATTGGTTCTCACTGTCAGCAGTTGGCTACGTCAATGTGAAACTGATTAAGAAGTAACTAAAATACTTGCTTGTGTCTTAAAAATAAAGTCTGAGAAGACACATTTTTTTAGCCCTTGTTTTGTGCTGTTTATTGTGGTATTAAACTCCTTTTTTCCTAACAGGGTTTAAAGGAAAAAAAACACCGGCATGATAAGAACGTATGTGTAAGGAAGAAAAATGAGAACAACAAGAACAAAAACATACAGTGAAAGAATTACTGACCTCTGCTCTCCACAAATATTGTTATGCTACAATTTATTGATTGAGCATAAAAAGTCTCCAAATTTTTACAATTTAATGATTGAGCATAGAAAGTCTCATAATGATGAGAATAAAGTCTCCAAAGGCATGATTAATTATTCACTTAGCCAATGGTCTTCCTGGTTAATTTTAAGGACCTTTAGTTAGAAGGAAATATGGATATTTCTTGGGCATTTTAAATATGCACCATTCATGCCCAAAACAGGATTAAAATTTAGAACCTTATTAAGTGGGAGCTAAACTATGAGGATGCAAAGGCATAGAAACAATACAACAGACTTTGGGGTCTTTGAGGGAGGGGTGGAAGCAGGGTAAGAGATAAAAGACTATGTATTGTGTACCGTGTACATTGTTCGAGTGATGAGTGCACCAAAATCTCAGAAATCACCACTAAAAAACTTATCGGTGTAACAAAACACCACCTATTTCCCCCAAAATCAATTGAAATAATAATAACAATAAAACAAATTTAGAACCTGAGACGTACATATCAGCCAGGTTGAAGCCATTCAATAGATAATGCCAAACTGGCTTATAGATTTTCTTTGCCATTTCCCCCCAGCCTCCCTTTAGTCCTCTCGACTCTACTCTCATTGAGAATTAATGCCACGTTTGATCATGTAGATGACATAATGAAAGCAAAACTAAAATTCAACCAAAATGCCTTGTACTTAAAAATAAATAAATAAATCTTCAGCTCTTTGTCGCCCCCATACTTAGCACTTTCAAATCATTATAAAAGGAAAGTGGGAGTCCCAGAGGGAAAACAAATGTTTCATAAAGCAATGTTAACATTTGTTACACACACTTCCAATTTTCTCTGACTGTAATCATACAGTAGACACCAAACAAAACACTTGGCAGTGGATGATCTGCTGAAATAATCACTCCTGCTCTGAGGACTGCCCTCTATTAAGACTGGGTGATAACAACCATGTTTGTACTCCTTGATCTGCCCCACTTTCTGGCTATGGCTTATGATAACAGGAGGGGATACCTGTTGAAAACAGGAATAGTGATTCACGTTCTAGTGATTTGAAATTGGGAGAGATACCAGTTTCTTCTGAGTATCTTTTTGAAGCATGATTATTTAAATGTAGCAGGTAGTTTTTCACCATGTGAAAAGTCCAGACTACTGGCCAGGTGCGGTGGCTCATGCTTGTAATGCCAGCACTTTGGGAGGCCGAGGCAGGCCAATCACAAGGACAGGAGTTCAAGACCAGTCTGACCAACATGGTGAAACCCCGTCTCTACTAAAAATACAAAAAAAAATTAGCCAGGAGTGGTGGCGCCCATCTGTAATCCCAGCTACTCAAGAGGTTGAGGCAGGAGAATCGCTTGAACCCAGGAGGCAGAGGCGGCAGTGAGCCAAGATTGTGCCACTGCACTCCAGCCTAGGCGACAGAGTGAGACTCTGTTTCAAAGAGAGAGAGAAAAAAAAAGTTCAGACTACTGAGAAAGATATGGAGAATGAAATTTTGGCACCAGACTGCAGAAGAAGGAACCTAAAAGAGTGGCTTTCTGCAGTCAAGACCAGGTTCCTGATTTCCATATTTTTGGTGGTCAGAATACTCTCTTATATTTAACTTGGTAAACTTCTTATGATTTTTTTTTTTTTTTCTTGCTTAATGAATCTCAAGTTTGTTTCTTGGTACAAACAAATTAAAAAAATATATTTCACTTTGTAACGTATTTTGATCACTACTTACTTTTAATGAGTATTATTTATGCTAGGGAAAATTAATAACCTTAAGTTGATTTGTAAGCTGCTTTATATTTTAAAATTTCAAAAATAACATATTTCATGTTGAGATGCATCTCAGCAAATATTCTCATATGCAAATACACATAATTAAGAAAATGGTTGTTAATTAAATGCAGGATCACATATAAAACACAATCATTTGTCCTGACAATAAAGGTATAAATAGGAATTTAATTTAATTTTAATGACTATAAATAGTCATTAAAATTTCTGCTTAAGGATTTATATAAATGGAAATGTATTCAGATCTTGCCTAAGCTGAACAAATAATAGTGTTTCAACCTTTTCACTTATAAAATAGGTTTATTCATGTGTTTGTTTAAAGGAGGTAATCGGAATTAAAGGGGGATTTTTTTCCTATTAGGGAGCCAAGTTAATAATTTATTTAACAAGAGAAATATTATTTGACTAACTTAGAATTACCTCTCAAATGCCTGAGATTCCAGACTGAGATGGAGCCATCAAGAAGAATGTTCCAAATGACTTGATGCATCCCATGAGAAATAATGACTTAACTTGATTGGTAAAAATCAATGGTATCTTAATTGTTTTTGCCCAAGAACCATTTATCGTCATGTTAAAACAATATCCAGAAGTAATGCAGAAAAAGTGACAACATGACAGAGTAATGCTGGGCTATGGAAATCTGTTGTACACCTTCTATAAATTAAGCTGAACACTTGGTTCTTTAAGATGAAACACAATGTGGTGATTTCCCTTTTCGAAAGAAATGTTGCAGCAATGTAGATTTCCATGAAATTATTTTTGTGAAAATGTCCATGTGCTCCCTCTTAAATGAAGCTGGTTTCATGGTTCAGCTTATTTGGGTTTCATTGCATTTTCATTTTATAATAATGTATTATAATATGCTGCATTATTTTACTTAAAATTTTTATTTCAGTCATTACAAATGAGGATAAAGGTGTTTCTGTGCTTATTTCCTGAAACATACCAGAGACTCAGTAGACGTTTGCTGAGCAAGAGGCTTAATAGCTGAACTGGCAGAAGTGGATGAATGAATAATTACTGATTATATTTTTATGTCAACTTTTGAAAATTGCCTCCTTAAGTCCTTTTTGTATCTGAACTTTTTAAAATTAATGATGTTTAAAAGTATACTATGTGTGAATTTTAACATTCTGACTTTCAATTTTGTTTAAATTATGTGGAATTTTAGAGTATTTTCTTATCATATTTAATCATTGTATTTATTATCACTTTGTTCTCACACTTGAAATGTCCTGCTTTCACTGAGACTAATTATAACCCAGACTATTTGTGTCCTTTTAATTTCTTTCATTATACTTAAATAATTCATTTACTTCAAATCATATTATTAAGTCAATCAAATTTTTAAGAAACATTAATTAATTAATTCCTAGGACTCTACTGCTCATAGTTCCAAAATACAGTTAAATAAGTGTACTTTCTATTATACACACATTTGAATTACCACTTTGACTTAAGCATCAAGTTTTTGAAAAGCAATAGCCTGTTACCAGAGGTATTACTTTCCTATGTTAATTTATTTCACGTGGCAATGTGTGAAAGTTTCATAATATCAAAAGACAGAAATCAAACAATATATAAGCAATTTTCTTATACATTCTAGAGAAAGTGACTTTTTAGGGGAAAATTAGACATTACTTACACTGAATTTTTTAGGACTTTGCTGGTGAATTTTCTCTTACATTCAGATATTTGAAAAGGAAAGACTAGAGGCAGATGGAATGAAGCTCATTGATAGACAATCTTGCACAGTACTCTTTTTCCAGGGTGACATGTCATGCAACGCCACTACCTCAGTAAGCAAGGTGATCGATAGCAATAACACTTGATTCATTTCTCATTAGGGGTATGAAGATCACGCTTCTTCAATGCGCCAATACATTTTTTTTCATAAAACTTAAGCATAATGTCTTAAATTATAAAGCAAGATTGAATCATCTATTCAGAATGGGCCTATACAGTTGAAACATCGAAGAGGATTGTGTCTCTGACAAGCACAGATAATTCCCACGTAGCTTCCAGCCACAGCAATTAAACATCATTTTTAGTTTCTTTTTAAAAAAATCTCCAGCTATCTTCTGAACTGTTAAAGCAAAGATACACTGGGTGACTTGAGGCTTAAATTTTTTCCCTATTTATGTTGCATATTTTATATACGTCTTTGCAGCAATGTTCAAGTTATATAACCATTCCCCTTGGTGTTTTTGAAGCATTCTGCTGATGTCAATTATTAAAAGTGACCTTATATAGAAAAAAGAAGGTTGTAACTTTTCAGCAGCATATTTCTCAGCTGTATAGCACAAAACAAAGTTGCAGATTACAGGCTTTCACTGTGTAGCTGAAAATACAGGTAGATTCAGGGTAAAAGAGTAATGTAGTTGGGTCTTTTTCTACTAGTGACAGCAAACAACCTCCTGGGGAGATTTTTAGTTTTTGTCTCAATAACTTTGATCTTTGTCCTCTCATTTATTTCTTTCTGAGTCATTTCTGCTCCCAATAGTGACATATCCATTCCTCTTGCATGAATCATTGATGACTGAAATAGAGCAGTAGATGCAGACACTGTGAGTGTACAGTGACAAGAAAGCACAACTGAATTTGGAGTAAAATAGGTTTTATTAACATTCCCTTTAAACCAAGCTTTTATCTTTCCTTAAAGTAGATGAATGCACTTACCTCATATGGTTTTAATTGATATTCATTTAAAACACTTAACCAACTCCATGGTATATAGTAGAAAAAGTGAATATCAGTTCCTATTTCTTTACTTTCCTCATATATTGTATATAAAATATATTATCAAAATGATGAATAATACATAGATTGTCCAGTTTCCTACAGAGACATAAATTGGTAACTAAAACTGAAATACAGAACATAGTAGTAATACTGTTGGAAGTTGTACTAATTAATGAAAATTCACATTAAATATTCATAAAATATTTGCTGTAGGGATTGTGGTGCTATATTTGATAATATTCTATCTTTGATTGCCTACATTCAATGTATTACTATTTTTGAATTTATTTTAAATTGTCACCAATTTTTCTCCTTATAATTTTTCTATTTTTAATTTTTATACACAGATAATATTTGTACATAGTTATGGGTACATGTGGTATTTTGATACAAACATACAATGTGCAATAATTAAATCTGGGTAATTGTGATATTCATCTCAAACATTTATCATTCCTTTGTATTATGAGCATGCTAAATCTTCTTCTCTGACTATTTTGAATTATACAATAAATTATTGTTGACGGTGGTCAACCTATTTTTCTATCAAACACGAGAACTTATTTCTTCTATCTAATAGTATTTTTGTACCCATCAACCAACTCCTTGATCCACCCCTCCCCACTACTGTTTCCAGCTCTGGTAACCACCATTCTACCCACTGCCTTCATGAGATCAAATATTTTAGCTCCCACCCATGAATGAAAACACGTGAGTTTTGTCTTTCTATGCTCTGATTATGTCACTTAATATAATGTCCTCTAGTTTCATTGATATTGCTTCAAATTACAGGATTTGTTTCTTTTTTAAGGCTCAATAGTATTCTATTATATGTATATATACTATAGCTTTTTATCCAGTCATCCATTGATGGACACTTAGGTTGACTCCATATCTTAGTTTTTGTGAATAGTGCTGCAATACATGTGGGAATGCAGGTATGTCTTTGATATACTGATTTTCTTTCTTTTGGATATATATCCAGCAGTGGAATTGCTGGATCATATGGTAGTTGTATTTTCAGTTTCCTGGTGAACCTCCATACTGTTTTCCATGGTCGCTGTACTAATTTATATTCCCACTAACAATGTACAAGTGTTCTTTCGCTGCATCCTTGCCAGCATTTGTTATTTTCTGTCTTTTGATGATAGCCAATTTAACCAGGTTGAGATGATACCTCATTGTAGTTTTGATTTGTATTTCCAAGATGATTAGTGATGTTGAGCATTTTTTATATACTGGTTGTCCCTTTGTATATCTTGTTATGAGAAATATCTATTCAATTATTTTGCCCATTTTAAATTGGATTATTTATTATTATTATTATTATTGAGTTGTTCAATTTTCTTATACAGTCAAATTATCAATCCCTTGTTGGATAAATAGTTTGCAAGTATCTTCTCTCATCTTGTAGGTTGTTTCTTCATTTTTTCAGTTGTTTCCTTTACTGTGAAGAAGCTTTCCAACTGGAAACCCCTGTGTCCCACCACATGAAAACAAATCAAAATGGATTAAAGACCTAAATTTAAGACCTGCTATTTTTTTTTTCTTTGAGACAGAATCTCGCTCTGTCACCCAGACTGAAGTGCAGTAGTGCGATGACCTGCTACTTTTAACTACTAGAATAAGACGTTCAGAATAGACTACAGGACACGGGTCTGGGCAAAGATTTCTTGAGTAAGACCTCAAAAGTATGAGCAACCAAAGCAAAAACTGACAAATAGGGTCACATTGAGCTAAAAACTCTGCACAGCCTCTTAGAATTTATTTCTACTTTTTCTAAAGTAGGTTTTCATTATTAGTTCAAATGTGGTTTTGGTTCAACTTCTAAATTGATACTTTTGAAGTCAGCATCTTTTCACAATTTTAATTTTTGAACTGCCAGATAGTATTTCTAATGCATTTTCATACTGCAGTTTGTGCCTTGGCTACCACATTTATTCCAAATTACTTGGCATAATACTAACACTTTCCAAATATGGTAACATCTACTTACCCAAACTCTATGTCACTCTCTCTAATAATATTTTAGTCTAAAAAGAAAGCTTTTCACTTTTATCTGAAAAACCAATAAAAAATCTATGTTTGGAAATTTGTTTTTATTAACATTCTTCTCAAGAGATAACTTTGATTTTCTAAATTATTTACTTAATTCATTCTAGTAATTTTCTTTGTTTCTATCATGTTGAGTGTATCATAAAATTGATATATCACTTTTTATGTTCATTAATATTGTATTAAATTTACCTTTGTATACCACACTATATTTTATTTATGTATTTATTTATTTATTTATAAGATGGAATCTTGTACTGTATCACAGACTGGAGTGCAATGGCACAATCTCGGCTCACTGCAACCTCTGCCTCCCAGGTTCAAGCGATTCTCCTGTCTCAGCCTTCCAAGTAGCTGGGATTACAGGCACCCACCACCACACCCGGCTAATCTTTTGTACTGTTAGTAGAGGCGGAGTTTCATTATGTTGGTCAGGCTTGTCTTGAACTCCTGACCTTGTGATCCACCAGTCTCTGCCTCCCAAAGTGTGGGATTACAGGTGTGAGCCACCATGCCCGGCCCACACTATATTTTAAAATGGGAGAGGCACAATAAATACTTATTGAGTCTAAGGATTAATGTAAAATTAATTACTTAATAAATGGCCAGGTGAGTCATGAATAAACAAATATAATAATTTGTGATTACTAAAAAATAATTTCAGTGCTAATATTATTAAAAATATACTAGTAATTTGAATATATACATTTTTTGATCACTCACTTAAGACTAATGATCAAACCACTCCCCAAAGAAACTATAATAAAACATCATAGTAGCTGCTCAGAAATGTGATCAATAACAAACAATAAAATAATCATATATTATATTAGAATTATTGTCTATTTCTTTGATGATGAAGTTCAGAAAAATTACAAGGTATTATCACTACATTTTAAAATTTAAATATACTATATTTTGTTATTGTTTTACTTATTTTGTGAATGACGGTCATTGAAATTCCTTTTAATAGATTTAGTTTATAATATTTTTAAGTATTCAATTTAGCTCTATTACAGATATCTTAAGATTTGCATTTAATATGTAGAAATACACATTGATATACTTAGTTTCATATTAATATATTATTTTCTTAAGTTTTACATTTATAAAACGTAATACTCAAGAATAATCTGAAAATATCACATCAGAATGAAGAGAAACAGAAAAATTTCATTAATAAAATTAAATTCTATGATTATTATTGAGCACCAAATTCTTTCAATATTGCCTCTTTACTTATTTCAACCTCATTTTCTATTGCAAAATATATTATTCAATATGCCTTATACATACGTCACTTTAAATTATATTTCTATGGCCTTTTTACAACCACTTAGAGTAGAACTATCTGAAGATTTTTTAGGCATATATGTTTGTTTGTAGAAAGTTTTTATATACTTTACTCTTGCACATCAAATAATGTGATTTATTATTGACTCTTCTTGGACAAACATGCAGCATTATCAGCCAAGATCTAGAGGTTAATGGCATGTCCAAGATAAAAAAAGACCTTGAATTTTTACATGTGATGGTATAAGAGTTGCAGTACTATATGGAAGTTGTATGTATAGCTCTTTAATAGACAAATAAAAACTTATTCAGAGTTAATTCCCATGGTCACATAACAGAAAGCTATCAATGACGAGACCCAAGACTGCTCATATTGTACGGTCGTGTTAAATTACAGCATTATAAAGCACATATTGTTTTGTAATCTACTTTTCCATTTTATTCTACCTAATCTTACTTTTTGGAACTATCTTTATAAAAAAATGCATATGCTTGTCATTGTGTCACTCTCATCATTATATGCTTCAGAAAAGGTCAAATTAAGGACATACATTTTTAAATTTGAGGAAGAACTCACATAAAATTAACCATTTGTAAAGCCTACAATTTAGTGGCATTTAGTACATTCACAATATTCTGCAACAATCATTTCTATCTACTTCCCTGTGTATTAAGTATTTCCCCATTTCTCTTTCCCCCAGCTCTAGTTATCATAAACTTATTTCCACCTCTATAGGTTTAGTATTCTGGATATGTCATATAAATGAAATCATATAGTATGCAATCTTTGTGCTTGAGGTTTTTTCACCTAGCATAATACTGCGTTTTCAAGGTTCTCTCATATTGTAACAGGTATCAGTCCTTCATTCCTTATTGTGGCTGAATAGTATTCTATCATGTGGATATAACACATTTTGTTTACTCATTCATCAGTTGATGGATAGTAGAGTGTTTAAATTTTAGCTATTCTGGATAGTTCTGCTGTGAAAATTCATGTACAAATGTTTGCTTGGAAAATGCCTGTTTTCTGTTTTGTTTTGTTTTGTTTTGTTTTTAGAATATACTTAGGAGTAGAATTGCCAGGTCATGTGGTAATTTCATGTTGGACTTTACTCATCAGGGACATGCAAATTAGAATCACAATGAGATAACAGTTCACATCTGTTAGGATGGCTATTATCAAAAACAAAAACAAAACAAGAGTTAGTGAGACCATGAATAAATTGAAACCCTTTCGTGTTGTCAGTAGAAAGGCAAAGTGGTGCAGCCACCATGCAAAATAGCATGGAGGTTCTCAAAAAACAACAACAACAACAAAAAACATAGAACTACCGTATGAGCCAGCAATCCCACTTCTGGCTATTTATCTAAAAGAATTAAAATCATGATCACAAAGAGATATTAGCATTTCCCTCTTCACCGTCTATTCACAATAGCCACGATGTGTAAGTAATTTAAATGTCTATTGATAGATAAATTGATTTTTATATGTAGTATTTACATGCAATGAAATATTATTCACCATTAAAAAAGAAGAAAAACAATTTTCCTCAGGCAGATTCCTTTTTTCCCACTGTTTCAATATTAGTGTCTTGTATTATTAATGAAATTGAGTTCATAGATGCTTTGATTGTGATCCGGAAATAAAGTTAAGTCAATTGTCTATAAGCAGAAGTTCATCCATGGGAGCAAATTCAATAAACTTTCCATTATATGTTTTTGGTGGCAAGAAAATTGTTCTCAGTTTTACAGCTGTTAGCACACAGATTATGGCTGGAATCTGTAGAGGAAGACCCATCATAGAACTTATGCATATATCAAGAGGCTTGACCTAATATACCTAAAAAACAGACGGTGACTTTTCTTCTTCCTTCCCATTATTGTACAATTGCATTTCACTTTCACCCAAAGATTGTTAGTTCATAAATGTTATATGTCTATCTATATGCATCTATGTTTTATATCTATGTAGGGAATAAATGTTCATTTTAAGAAAAAATATATAAACAGGTAAAAAAAGGAAGAAATGCATCCAAATTAAAGAATAATCAGCCAACAAGTTGTCAGTATTCATATGTTTATGTCCTTTCAAGCTTTTATATGATTCTGTTTGTGTTACTTTTGCATAAGGATGAAATTAGAAGATATTCTTTAGGAGAGTTTTTTTTTTTTTTTCCCCCACTATAGGACATGGCCTTTATATCTATAGATGTTTTGATTGACTTAGGTACAGTAGGTTTTGTGGACAGACTAGAATTTCTTTAACCAATCTTCCACATTTGAACATTAACATAAAATTCAGTTTTATTAAAAGTTTAATTGCACTGAATGTCTTATTAGGGCACAAAAAGGCAAGATCTGCACACGTTATGTTTACTGGTCGCCCCTCAGTGTCTATCTTAGAGTCTATCTGACATATATTCTTCTGGAATGACAGAATAAATCAATATTTAAGGTATCCTTTTCTACTTGTTTGAACATTAGTTTAGACTTGATTCTTAGAGATAAGGAAATTCATCTGTTTGAATGGTTTGGGGAACCATATGTGTAACACCGGGAGCAGGTAATTATTCCTGATAAGTCACAAGAAGAAAACAGGTCATTAAGTTAACGAAATTAAAAGGTGAAAAAAAATAGTAAGTAACCAAGAAAAAATTATTTTATGTTAGCATCTGAGATTTTGTAATTTAATAATGAAGTAATATCTCAAAACGTTCAATATTTTGATTCAAACATCTTTGAAACAGGCTTCTATATCCAGTTATTTTTAAAATTTATTTGTTTGTTGCTGGCTTGAAATGTATCGACCTTATTTGATCTCAACGTGGCTGTCAGATTCTACAGTAATTACTCCTAGTTTTGCATTCCTTCTCGCAATTCTATCCTCAGCACTGTTGTCAGGGTAACATTTTTATTTATTAAGAAAATTTTATTAGAAACATAGTCTCACTATGTTTCCCAGCCTACTCTTAAACTTCTGACCTCAAATCATCCTCCCCTTTCTGCCCTTTGAGTTGCTGGAATTACAAGTGTAAGCCACCACACTCAGCTAAGGGTAATCTTTTTAAAACCTAATTTGGACATGTCACAAATTAGAGGCTCAAAAAATGTTTTAATTTCTTTTAAAATTAGAATTAAAATACCAGAATAGATTGTGTCTTTATATTAAATCAGTTATAAAATACATTTTTTAAAATTTCCTTTCAGCATATTGAAGAATGTATCAAAGAGTAATAGCAACCAAAGTTCTCACTAAGAAATTGGTTTCACTTACTAACAATATTGGTAATATCTAAAATGTTCAATGGGGTATACTCTTGGAAAGGAACTGTACAAAGGTATCATTAAAATACAAGGAAAACAGCCCAAACTGTTATCCCAAGTACTGTGGGATACTTGCGATATCACTCACCATCCTTACATCTTGTGAAAATTGTCCAAGGAACATTTTCTTGTAGTCTCTTCTACCCCACTGATTTCACAGTATCAATTCATAGTGATGCAGTCTGTGGTTGTTTATTTCACTGTGTTTAATCTTGCTTCATAAACAGAGCACAATCCTTTATTCTACTTTCTACTAGAATACTCTTAATATATGACTGATATATATTTATTTTTAATTCTTTATTCCTTTGAACTTTAGGACAAAATTGATTATCTCTCTTGATCATTGCTGGGTAACTTCTACAAAATTCTGTAGAAAAATAAGTAGTGACTTTTTTGTAGACTTCTACAAATATTTTAGTGTAAAAACCTGAATGTTTATGATTAATTTATTAAACTCTACCGTCCTAATATGTGATATGTCCAAATTAGGTTTTAAAACTATTATCCATAGCTGAATGTGGTGGCTTACACTTGTAATTCCAGCAATTCCTAATAAATTAAAATTATAGCTTTCATCATTGTATTATTTTTTAATATAAGATAATCTGACTTTAAAAAAATTCTTTATTCTTGCTTTTGCATTTTCTGAATATCTTCATTCACTTGTCTCTCGTAAAATTTCAGGAAATAACACTCACTTGAAAATGTAATAATGATGACATATATAATGTTCACAAAATCTCATTACTATCATGTTGACAAATTCTAATATCAAATTGTTATTTACAAAAGCCCGTATTTTTAAAGTGCTTCTTGATATTCAGCTAAAGTGAAGAAATTCATTGTTTCAAAACAAAGTGAAGTAACTTTAAAATCGAGAGATATTTTTCTAAAATTTACTTTAAATCTAACACCATACCTCCTTAAGAATAGTTCATCATAGAATGTACTTTTTCTAATAGTGGTTAAGAAAATGCTTATGAATTATTGCTCTGTAAATTATGGATAAAATAAGAAAATTAATATTTAAAAAATACAACCTATTAACTGATAACAGCTTTATGGGATGAATATACATTTTCTAAGATAACCTAAATTTTAATATTTAATTTTTGTTATATGTAGAAGTTATGAGAAAAAGAATGTTATTTTGTTCTACTCATGACATTGTAGAACTAAACAGATGTGTCTATGTTGATACAGGTTTCACACTGCTGAAAAAGTTTGAATATTATTTTAAATATTTATGTTTCCCAGTGCTAATGACTAGTTATTAACTAGTTCTATCAAGTATACAGTTAGCATGGTTCAAATACCAGTCATTAAGAAATGACTGATTAAAACACTCAAGAGTAATGTGTTGTTTTTCATAAATATGACTTAAGAAGCTTAAGTGAGAAGGTTACTGAGGCTGTGATAAAAGAACAAGGATAAAAGAACGAAAATAGTAATAAGAACTTTAGAAAAAGTTTCTACTTGTCTATTTATCTATGTATCTGTCAATCAGGTATACATCCATTCATTTATCTGAAAATAGATATAGACTGGACACTGACAAAAGCAGTTTTAGTATAAAGACTATATTCATGATGGGAGAGTACAAGCTCATTGCTGTTAAACAGGAACAAATGACGTGTGGATTCACGTCAAATTACCTGGGCTTAAACCACCTGCTACGTACTAACCAGAGCAATGTACTTAATTTCTCTCTATTTCTGTTTCTCTCTATAGAAAGTAGCAATAAAAACTGTCCCTAACTTAAAGCATTTTATTGCTTTTAAATAAATAGTAAGTAGAAATAGCTTACACAAACATAGCAACAGCTTCTATGTCTTCATTATCAATATTATCATCCTCTTTTCCTCATTATAATATTACAACAGGACTGTAGAATAAGATTGGTTTAATTTAAATCCCTAATGTTATCATTGTTTCTCTGTAATATTCAGCACGACTGCTACCTTCTATGTGCTTTGGTTTGCCATAATTCATTTGACAATTAGTAGTATCTTCCTTGCACAAATTTTTGGAAAATTTTATATAATATTGGCAAAATGTTTAGTGACATATTTGTACTGTCAATTGTAGCTATTTTGATATGATTACTAATAGTCTTCTAAACTGTCTTCATAATGCCTGTCTTCTGCAACTCTCCTTATCATTTTCATTTCTGCCAGAATTTTCTTGCTGAAAATAAATTGACTTATGTCAAATTGTTTCATAGTTACCTTTAGGATAGGTATACAAAGGGAAAGAAACTAACATAAATATAATGAATTCCTTTTTGTCAGGCAATACGCTAAGCATATCATGTAAGTTACCTAATTTGGTTCTTAGGACAGCACTCCAATGGAGGTAATTGGTTTCTCAATTTTAACTGCTGAGATGAAGAAACTGGAAGAAGATGAATCACGTTCTTCCAGCAACATTGCTGTGTCACTTACTAAGACTTATTCTTATGAAAAATCCCTTAGAGATTCTTTCCTCCTTGCAACCAACATTTTAATTTTATGCACTGAAAATAAATAAAAATGGAAACTGTAATCCTAGCACTTTGGGAGGCCGAGAAGGGTGGATCACAAGGTCAGGAGATCAAGGCCGTACTGACTAACACGGTGAAACCCCGTCTCTACTAAAAATACAAAAAAATTAGCCAGGCATGGTAACGGGAGCCTGTAGTCTCAGCTACTCCGGAGACTGAGGCAGGAGAATGGCGTGAACCCAGGGGGCGGAGCTTGCAGTGAGCTGAGATCGCGATACTACACTCCAGAGAGAGATTCCATCTTATTTAAAAAAAAAAAAAAGGAAACTATTAGAATTATCATTTGTTCAATAAGGGTATGGCACAATAAAAATTTCCAAGTATCAGTCAGCAGTTTGACAAAATGGAAATTAATGTTAGTATTTCCATCAATATATCTGGGGAGAATATGATAAAAAAATGATGTGAGGTGCTTAAAAAGGTTGTAAAACTTTGCAGAGATACAGGAAATCTAACGTTATATTGTTCTTTGAGGTAAAGCAGATACTCTGAACATGTTAAGTTTTAAGATAATTTTCAGAATTAATGCATAAAGTATGATAGTATTAAAATAATTTTAATTTAATAAAAATTACTTATGTGGGATGAATGAGCATCAGCAAGGATAGCTGAACATGTCAAGGACAGCTGAACAATACATGGATAATATGAATGAGAAAAGTTCTGCCAAATGTTTAAATGCGTCATAGTAATACAAGAAGTAAAAGTGCTAAGTACAGGCACAAAACAACAGCTCTATTACGTAAATACAGCAGTGGAGAACTCTAAAAGGTTCTAATTCCTTTGAAAATTAGTACTGTATTCTAAGTTTAGTACTTAAAACTATTTATATCAGTAATTCAATTCTACTTCTAAGAATATGGCCTAAAGAAAACATTTCTAAGTATTGTATAAAAATTTAGGCGATGCAAGACATTGGCTTACTTGTTAATTATTCATCACTGGGAATGCAAAAATGATGGATTATAAATTTCACTAACAAGTATGAATTTGTATTGAATACTATTATAAGTAATTTGCAAAATAAAATTTATTTAGGGGGAAAAATCCGTGTCAATGAGTCAAAATGTTTCCAAAGATTATATATGTGTTTGCAACACTATTTAGCAAATGCACTAGTCTCTTATTAATGTTTGGTTCTTCCTTATTTTACTAAACATGTACCTTTAACATATAAATACATATATAGAACATATATATTCTATTTATAAATACATACATTTATAATATATATGTCTATATAAATGGACATAAATATGTATGTCTATTATTTATGTGGGATGAATGAGCATATATATTTATCTCTAATTATATAGACATATATTTATAAATTTATGTATTTATAAATAAAGAAGTATAAATGCTATATATGTAGCATATACACCTACACACACATAGCAATTCCTCTTTTGGAGTCTTTTTGATAGCATTTATCTAAGGATCAGTGTTTTTTGTTTTTAATTTTAAAAGAATTTTAAAATTAAAAAAGCTGTAAAATTCTTATGCTTGTATTTGGTATTGTAGATAAATTGGGTCACAGACCAGATTCAGGATATGTCTACGAATGGCATTAAGAACACCAAGGTACATTTGCTATCTCAGAAGACATAAAGACAAAACAAGTGAAAGTAATATAAGAGTAAAAAGACTCCAGATACATGAGTGAGTTGGTATATTCACCACTTCTCTTCAGGTATGTGACTTTGATCAAATCACATAACATCTCTCAATGTAATATTCTAATGAAAATGAATAGGTTAGCTTAAATGAACTATAAGGGAAATATTCCAATTCAAAATCTGCGATTCCCTATTAGTCTCTGAAAACTACTGAAATATTTATGGGAGAACTTCTCACTTAGGCAGGTATTGAAACATCAGATGAATGATAGACCTTAAGAAACTGTGATATAACCTTTGCAGTAGATGACAGGGCAGGGAAGTAATCAAAAATGTAAAAGATGACAATAATGCTGTAGTTATTAAGTGGTATAAATACCATAAGATATATGTTATATTATTAGAAATGATTCAAAATCTGTTACATATAATCACATTGTAGCTTTTCTATAAATAAGTAAATAAATACTACATTAATTTGAAACTAAAAATGCAAGACTGATAAAATATACTTGATATGCCATTTTCCAAATATTCAAAATAAAAAAAGTTGTTAAAAGACTCTTAACAATTTTCTTCCACATACTTAACATATATCATAGTTTTTCTTTTTAAATAAAATTCAGATGCTGAAAACCTCACTCAAATTTTTTAAATCTATTAGTTATTGTGGATAAATTAAATTTCAGAAGATAACATAATCACCTAGAAATCTGGGAACTATGTGACTACTAAAAATTGAGCAGGACAGATAATCAAATTTAAAACTGTTTAATGAAAACAAGTATATTGAATGAATTGTTTAAAAGAATTTTGTTATTATACCCAGCTAAAAGTTCAAGGGTAATTGTCATTGCTTTTCTTGGAGGTAATCACTATGCTTTATCTTGTGATAATTATTTTTATGCTTTTTTTGTTTAATAGTTATATGCATCTCTACATAACAAAGTTAAGTCTTGCTCAATTTAAACTAATGTGGATACAATCTTAATGGATGTATTATATTTGACGTTGTCTTGTTTGCGTCACATTATGTTTTATAGGTTAATCCCTGTTATAATTTATAATTTTTAGTTTTCATTCTTGTCTGATTTTTTTATATGTATGTAAAATATTTATTTTTCAGTTTTATTCTTTATGAACATGATTATTACAAACAATTAATTATAGACATTCTTAAACATGAAACACTGGAATGAAACATTTTTACAAGTAGAAAGAAAATTGTATAGATAAATGAAAATATATTCACTGAGAGACCTACTTTTTAGAGTGTAAATGTGTATATAAACATCTCTTAGCATTTTAGACGCCTACTGTGCACAGACTTACAACACAATTGTTCAAGGGAAAATATTATTATTGAACAAAAAGCTTTGGCTTACACTTCAGTGGTAATGTTACAAAACTAAAGATCAAGATAAATTATGGATTAACTCTTTTTGCCCTTTTTGACTTTAGCACTTCCTCTTGGGCATCTAGACTAAAAATGGTAGTCTCGCTGGTTGCCAACTGGCAATTAGCTTTTGGGGGGCTCTTCAGAAACTAATGTCAAAATTGACTTTGCTGTTCAATAGCACATTGTTTGAAATAAATGATGTATTTATGGATTTGGCAAATTCACTTGGTCCCCATAACTGTATACTCCTGAAAGTCTGAATATTTTCTTATTTGATTTTGTATTTCTATAGCCTCTGTTAGACCAAAAAGAGTAGTCAACAATTATTTTTGAGATAATGTATTCATTTAGTCAAGTAATAAAGTATATAATATTTATTTACAAGAATTTATAAATATTTTTTTAAATCAGTTTCCTTGAGGCTTCAGGTATAAAGCCCAGAGTATGAGAGCCAGGAAATTGACAAGATTGTGGAGAGGAGGAAAACTACTACTAATATGAGAGGTGCATATAATTTTTATTTGTGAGGGAATAGCCTGCTGACAACTTTGATGGTCACTGAATGTGTGTAGGGGATCTAAGTAAACATGATGAGACATAAAATGTTTGGACTCCATCTGAAGTTGCTAAAGTAAAAGTTCATGCTGGTATAACTCCCAATGCTATATATAAATGATGAATTGATGGGTGCTGACGAGTTGATGGGTGCAGCACACCAACATGGCACAAGTATACATATGTAACAAACCTGCATGCTATGCACATGTACCCTGGAACTTAAAGTATAAAAAAAAAAAAAAAAAAAAGTTCATGCTGGATGCTTTTAGAGTCTCTTTATGGCTTTCTGATTTTTACCACTTTGGAGCTTTTTAGATTTCTTTTTTGTCAGTGATAGATTGTGATGTCTGCCACAAACACATTTGCCTGAAAAGTGAGATGGAGGTTATTTAACAGGGAATTTTATATTACTCTTTTCATGACACATTTATTTGTGTCATCTGTTTTGATAATAACTAAACATTTTAACCAGCAGCTATTTCTCTCAAAAGGTCCAAAATAGCTCACTGAACTAACATCCACCATACCTCATTATTGTCCGTCTGATTCTGAAACCCATAGTATGTATGTAATATTTTTACGCTTTAACTACAAAGAAAAAAATGTAACTTTTTCTAAATTATGTGATTTTTCTACTGTCCTTTTCATGGTTATATGTATATAGTTAGCTAAACTTTTTGATTTTAGAATTTTAATTTCTACTTTTAAAGTTAAGCTAATGCTAATGGAGGTAGAATCATTAAAAGACAATAGAGTAAAATGTGCAATATTTGTGATTCTGAACTAAGACTTTTATAATGGACATCATCTTAATATATTTCTGTAAATTTGGCTAAGAAGAACATCAACTTGTTAATACATACTTATGTTCAGCTTTTATAGTTTTGTATCAAAAGTTGCATGTTTATAAAATTTTTGCAAAACTAAAATTTTGCAAATGACAAATAAATATTCTATTGTTAAGAAAAGAGTAATAATGTAACTATTGCAATTATGGCCTTTTGTTATGGCTAGAAATTAATATGTTGAGAAAAGGCATTGCAAAGCAGACTATAGAGTTGGCAATATCTTAGTTGGCAATTCTGAAATATCAGTTGCCGTTTAAATTCAATATGATTCAAATGGTTCCAGGTTTATTAATTTAACCTGGTGTACCTTGATGAAAAATGCTCTTATCTGATGTAAGGAAGGAAAACCTTGCCACGGCTTTGAGTTTCTAGAATGTCAATCTGTATTCACAAGATTGCAATAAACTTAAACCAATAGTACTAAAGCATGCGAATAATTTATTTGCTGACAATTTAGTATACTAAAAATGGTAGTATAAAGAACATATTAATGAGTATACATGTTATTTTCAATTTGTACATAGTTTACACATTTTCAAAAACATTACATTCTGATTTTATCTTTTTATTAACTTATTTAATATATATCATTTCCTATAACATTAAAAATTTCATAGAATATATCTGACAATATAAATAATAGAGCATAGAAATTATTTTCAATGCTTAAGCTTTCTGTTTACCATAAAATCCACTAAAGTAATTAACTGAATGTGAAAAAATGACAGTTAAATATTTTCCTAATTCTATATAATGTCAGAAAATAACTCATTCATTATACAAGATTTCTCAATACAATAGTAGTTTGAGATACCAGTTTCTAAAATAATAAGTAAATGCTTATTTCTAACTCCTAGAGCATATATGAAATATAATTAGAGTTACACATTTTAATTACTGTAATTACAAAATATTTTGCCTTCCTAAAATCCTTTACAGGCTATCGCACTCCTGGAGTTTTTCAATCTTGTCCTCTGTCATTTTTGCAACTTTTGATCAGACTTTTTTGTTTGTTTGTTTGCTTTTGTTTTGAAGAATACTGTATATTGGTCAACTGCTGACTAATATTGAGTACAAAGCCTCTTTGAATATTTATCTACTTGATAAATATTTGCAATTATTGTAGGGACAGTTGTTGAGCTTTAAGTATACTTCTAAAATTGGAAAATGAACACTAAAATATATATCTATATCATTAAATCCTTCAAAAATAGGTGATAATTTTTATTTTGATGAATTAGATAAAGTTTATGTGAAAAATTCTCCCTGCTTATAAAAGAGAACCCTAATGTTATGCATAAGAAATGTGGTTAACAGCCTTGGCTATGTGGGCTCTTTTTTAGTTCCTATGAAATGTAAAGTATTTTTTTTCCAATTCTGTGATGAAAGTCAATGGTAACTTGATGGGGATAGCATTGAATCTATAAATTGCTTTGGGCAGTATGTCCATTTTCCTGATACTGATTTTTCCTATCCATGAGCATGGAATGTTTTTCCATTTGTTTGTGTCCTTTCTGTAGGGTCCAGGCTTACATTGCCTGTGGGTTTTTCTCCTCATGTGTGGAGATGAGAGATTGAGAAATAAAGACACAAGACAAAGAGATAGAAGAAAAGACAGCTGGACCCAGGGGACCACTACCACCAAGATGCAGAGACCGGTGGTGGCCCCGAATGCCTGGCTGCGCTATTATTTATTGTATACAAGGCAAGGGGCCAGGGTAAGGAGTGTGAGTCATCTCCAATGATAGGTAAGGCCACACAAGTCACGTGTCCACCAGAAGGGGGCCCTTCCCTATTTGGTAGCAGAGGTGGAGAGAGAGAAGGGACAGCCTACATCATTATTTCTTCTGTGCATTTATCAGAGAGATCAAAGACTTTAATATTCTTACTAATTCTGCTACTGCTATCTAGAAGGTGTACAGGGTGGAACATGAAAGTGGACCAGGAGTGTGACCACTGAAGCACAGCATCACAGGGAGACATTTAGGCCTCCAGATGTCTGTGTGTGGACTTGACTGATGACAGGCCTTCCACAAGAGTTGGTGGAGCAGAGTCTTCTCTAACTCCCCTGGGGAAAGGGAGACACCCTTTCCCAGTCTACTAAGTAACAGGTGCCTTCCCAGGCACTGGTGCTACCTCTAGACCAAGGTCTGCTAAGTAACAGGTGCCTTCCCAGGCACTGGCGCTACCTCTAGACCAAGGAGCCTTCTAGTGGCCCTATCCGGGCATGACCCCTTCAGCTCCTATCTCTGTATGGCCTGGTTTTTCCTAGGTTATAATTGTAGAGCAGAGATTATTATAATATTGGAATAAAGAGTAATGCTACAAACTAATAATTAATAATATTCATATGTAATCATATCTATATTCTATTGCTAGTATAACTGTTCTTGTTCTATATATTTTCTTTATTATACCGGAATTGCTTGTGCCTTCAGTCTCTTGCCCCGGCACCTGGGTGGCTTGCCCCCCATACTCTCTTACTTCCTTGAGCAGTGGTTTGTAGTTCTCCTTGAAGAGGTCCTTCACATCCCCTGTAAATTTTATTCCTAGGTACTTCATTCTCTTTATAGCAATTGTGAATGATGGTTCACTCATGATTTGGCTCTCTGTTTGTCTATCATTGGTGTATAGGAATGCTTGTGATTTTTGCACGTTGATTTTTGTATCCTGAGACTTTGCTGAAGTTGCTTATCACAGTAAGGAGATTTTGGACTGAGACAATGGGGTTTTCTAAATATACAATCATGTCATCTGCAAATGGAGACAATTTGACTTCCTCTTTTCCTAAACTGAACAGCCTTTATTTATTTCTCTGGCCTGATTTTCCTGGTCAGAACTTCCAATACTATGTTGAGTGAGCGTGGTGAGAGAGGGCATCCTTGTCTTGTGCCCGTTTTCAAAGGGAATGCTTCCATTTTTTGCTCATTCAGTATGATATTGGCTGTGGGTTTGTCATAAATAGCTCTTATTATTTTGAGATACATTCCATCAATACCTAGTTTAACGAGAGTTTTTAGCATAAAGGGCTGTTGAATTTTGTCGAAGGCCTTTTCTGCATCTTTTGAAGCAATCATGTGGTTTTTGTCATTGGTTCTGTTTAGGTGATGGATTACATTTATTGATTTGCATATGTTGAACCAGCCATGCATCCTAGGGATGAAGTCGACTTGATTGTGGTGGATAAGCTTTTTGATGTGCTGCTGGATTTTGTTTGCCAGTATTTTATTAAGGATTTTAGCATCGACGTTCATCAGGAATATTGGCCTGAAATGTTCTTTTTTTATTGTATCTCTGCCAGGTTTTGTTATCAGGATGATGCTAGCCTCAAAAAATGAGTTAGGGAGGATTCACTCTTTTTCTATTGTTTGGAATAGTTTCAGAAGGAATGGCACCAGCTCCTCTTTGTACCTCTCATATAATTTGGTTGTAAATTCGTCTGGTCCTGGACTTTTCTCAGTTGGTAGGCTATTAATTACTGCCTCAATTTCAAAACTTGTTATTGGTCTATTCACGGATTCGACTTCTTCCTGGTTTAGTTTGGGAGGGTGTATGTGTCCAGGAGTTTGTACATTTCTTCCAGATTTTCTAGTTTATTTGCGTAGAAGTTACCTTTATCTTAATAAAGGAATACTCAGATTTTAAGTCTTGCTTAATTATAGGTTGCCATGCTGTTTCACATGGCTTTCAGTATTCCTCTACTTTAACTTAATCTGTTTTATATTTATCTCACTTAACCTTGCTGTAGTATATGAGTGTTTAGAGTTGCTTTGAATCTTATAATGAAATAATATGAATTAAAATAAACAAGATGTTTTATTTTTCCCTGACACAATAACATAACCCATTTTTTAATTTAAAACCTGTGTAGTTTAACAAAGTAAAAATTACTGACCTTTTTTAAAAATTACAAAAACACAGTATTTTGAATTAGAAATTAGTATTAATATAGAATAACATTTTCACACACTCTTGTGAATACTGTCAGTTATTCCTAAAATTAGAGAATAGGAGATAGTAGAAATACATTCTGTAAGAGCTGAAAAAAATTAACCTTAGAATATGAATAAACTTTATGTTTATGTCACACTAAAACTTATTTTGCTTAATTATGTGTCCAGGCATGTGCACTTGTGTGTTTTATGCTAAACCCATCGAGGTAACTCTGCTTTGTTTTGTATTCAAATCAAAATAAAATTACATTCAATAACTTGATTGACTGATTGTAAAGAATCACTTTGAAAGTAATTATTTCTTTATTCTGTTTTTCCAAAATAAGTTTCAGAGTAATTAGGTATCCCGCAATATGCGTTAACAAAATTTTAATAGAAACACAAGCTTTGACCTTGTCAGTTTTAAATTAGGAATCCATTTACAAACGAAATTTTAAAATCCAAACACATTTATTTAAAACTAATATGCGATCTAGACAATACACTACTCTTATATTACAAAACAATTTTAGGGTCTAGAGTCTAGAGTCATACTGGGCTTTGATTTAATTTTAATTCTTTCACCTTCAATCTACTTTCTGTGGAAAAAGTTATTAGATATTCTAAACTAGCATATTTTCCACTTAAAACCAAGAATAGCAATAAGAATGTTGGATTTTCTGTGTCTTAATTAACGTAGACTATCTGAAAAATTCCCAGGGCAAAGTTTGAGACATAGAAGTGTGTCAGGCAAGGCGCGGTGGCTCACGCGTGAAATCCCAGCATTTTGGGAGGCTGAGGTTGCGGATCAAGGTTAGGAAATCGAGACCACCCTGGCTAACATGGTGAAACCCCCTCTCTACTAAAAATACAAAAAAATTAGCCAGGCATGGTGGCGGGTGCCTGTAGTTCCAGCTACTCAGGAGGCCGAGGCAGGAGAATGGCGTGAGCCCGGGAGGCCGAGGTTTCAGTGAGCCAAGATCACACCACTGCACTCCACTCTGGGCAACACAGCGAGACTCCGTCTCAAAAAAAAAAAAAAAAAAAAAAAGGGTGTCAGTTGACAGTACCCATTACTGATATAAATACTTTATTATATCAACTGTAGCAATATTTTATATTTAAATCAAAATGACATAAAATGTTGGATTGGATTCATGTGTTACTCAATGCTGTTAATTATCTTTATATATCATTCTAATAATAAATTGGTATATTCAATTCATAAATATAAGCTGCTGACGTTTTTGCAACCAGAGCTATATTATTGTGCTTTAGTAATTTCATACATTCAAAACTACTTATGTAATGGTCACTCTTCTCTTAACCCAGATTCAAAGATTCACTGATGCCACTTTGAGAATCAAACTTGATGTCTCTTTGAGAATAAAACTAATGACACAAAATGAGTTTTATCCAGTATCATGACTCCCTCAGTTTGAAAAAGCACTGGACAGGCAGAGCAATATGCATCAACATAGTGAAGCCTTGTGATTCTGTTGCAACAGTTTTGCTATTTCAATTACTTTTGAAAACTAGGTATCAACAAAGAGACTGCTGTGGAGGAAATTATCTAAAATACAGGTACACTCACAATATTTTCATACCATTGCAGAGTGTCACAAATCTTTCTATTGCCTATTAACTTTGAATCTAATATTTAAATTTGAATCTAAATATGGTTTATTTTATCTCAAGGTGGGGATTAAACTGCTTTACTAAAACATTATCTTTTCATGGGATTTCCATACAACTCATTATTATATCTGAACATGATTAATGTTATTTCTGTGACCTTTTTCCTTTTACCATTGAGAGATATTTTACTATTACATTTGAGCTGATGAAAGAGAAGAGAACTTCTTATTGATTGTATGGCACACATTTCTCAGTGCCTCAATTATTTAACATTTAATATAATAAGACACTTCAGAATGCCTGTAAGAGATGTGCCTCCTATATGCTGAAATGTGTCACCCTGGTTTCTGGTATTCTCTGCTATCAGATTTTAGAACCCGAGAAAACTTTTTATGAAGTATTATATTCTCAGTGGTGCATGGCTCAAGCAGTTTAGAGTACTGACACCTTTTATTTCAATAGTATAAAGTCTTCTTACAATGCTCTCCTTTAGTTTCTGTACGTTATGTCTTCCCTTCTGAGGATCCCATGGGTACTTTCCTTGTCCTCACTAGTACTGCAACATATTCCTCTCAATCAGGAAAGAGACTTGTCCTTTCCTCTTCTGGTAGGATGGGATACAATGTAACAATCAGAAATATTCCATTTCCCTGGGAAAAATATGTTAATAATAAGAGGAGAGATGATAATATATAGTCTAGCTCCTTTCTTTTCACATTTTAACAAGGTGTCTCACACCATTTTGGGTGGTTGACTGCTCTATTACCCACAATAATCTAATGAGAAAGCTTGGGTTTTCACTCATTTGGTACAAGCAAATGAGTGATTCAAAACACTCTTCTAGTTTTCTTTTTTTTTTCCTATTTTTTAAATTTCATTCAATAAGCCTTGCACTCCTATATTTCTAGTTTCTGAATTTTTTTATACCATGAAACAGTGTGAGATTTTGTCAAATGCTTTTTCTGCATACATTATGATCATTATTTTTCCTCTTTATTCTATTGATATGGTGCATTATTACATTGATTTTCATATATTGGTCTACCATTGCATTTCTATTTGGGTATGGTGTATGATCATTTTAATATACTGGTAGGTTTGGCTTACTAGCATTTTCTTTCTTCTATATTTATAAGGGCAATTGATTTGTAGTTATTTTCCTGTGATGTATTTGACTATCATAGTATCAGGGTCATGTTGGCCTCACAGAAAGAATTAGGGAGTAGTCTCTCTCCTCTCTATTATGTATTTATTTTTTTTTCTGGAAGGGTTTGAGAAAGATTGGTGTTGACTTTTTGAAAATGTTTGAGAATATTCACCAGTGAAGCCATTTGGATCTTTGCTTTTTTTGTTATTGTTGTTGGAAGGTTATTGATTACTGACACAAACTATTTACTTGTTATAGTTCTGTTCAGATTTCTCTTTCTTCTTAAGTCAGTTTTGATATCCTCTTTAGTCTTTGACATTTGCTTTTGATTGGAATATCTCTCTTTTAAATAAGTTTTAATTATAGACTTATACCACTTGGAAAATAAGACAATGTATATAGTTTGTCTCTTCCCTTTCTCAGCTCAAACTCTACACATGCACTGCTTATACTGAATTTCTTTACAGAGGATGAGAAGGATCATTCTCATGTGATTGAAACTCAGTTCCTAAACTTTCTAGCTTAATATTCCATCACCCAAATTTCCAAAATGTCTTGGCAAGGTAGGAGGTGTTAGAATGTCAAGGTGTAGGAAACTAAAAGATTACCAAACTTTCCAAACCAGAAGTTTACAGAACAAATATATATATATATAAATATTCCAATGACTAATAGTCATATGCAAAAAGAAAATACAAAAACAGGTTGACTCCATACCAAGGGTCAGCCAAAACAAGGTTTCACATACATTTTAACACAATTAAGAAAAATCTTAATAGATGCACATCTGAAAATTAATATATACTTATTAAGCATTATTCTGCATTGAAATTTGTGTACTGGTTGTGATCATATCCTCTTATCCAGGCTGGATACTAGGTTAAATGTAAAAAAAAAAAAAAAAGAAAATCAATTATTATTCACTATAGTTACTACACTAGTAGTTACAATATTGCATATAACGATTTAAAAGCCATTTTTATGGTTTGCAAGCATAACGACCATGACATCAACTTTTTTGTTTTAGCAATCTCTTTCCAAAAAATGCTTTTTACTTGAATTATCTATAATATAATTGTAAAGCACAGTTTTGCAAGTTTGATTTTAATAGCTTCAGATTTTTAATTATATAACTATCTACAATTTTGTATACTTATCAGAAGAATATTTTAAAACATGCATGTAACTATTGCATTTGCTTAATTTTATCTTGTTTCAATAAAGTAAATACACTCTGATGTAATTCTAATCAATCATCTTGAAATATATTCTCCAATAAATAAAATAATTTATTTTATTGGACAACAGAGATTAACACTAATAGTACTTATTTATTTATTCTAAAATGGTACATTTATACAATAGATATAGTTTACATCTTTTTATATATGTCTTTTAAACCTAAAAATAATATAGCATGTAACTGCTAATACATTTCATATTTCTCATTTATTATTTGAATGATGAACACATAATTTTGTTTTTCCTGGAGTACTGTTACCATTGCATATTTTATTTTAGAAAATAAAATTCTAAAGACAGTAAACTATTAGTAAACTTATTTTATACATATATTAAATAGCTCCTAAATTTAGTTTTTTAAAGAGTCTTGTGGTGTGCTCATTTTGAGCTGTATAATTTTCTAAAATTCTTAAATTAGATATAAAAATGTATATTGCAGATAGAGATATTGAATGTATGTCAAAGAGTCTGAAAAATGAAAATAAGACGAATGAATCAATACAAAGTGTCAAGAAGATTGTGTAGGTTGGATGGCATTGGAGTGTAATGAACACTTAAAATTGTCCAGTATGCCAGGTTGAGGATTATCATTTTAAAATATTCCTCTTATTGCTAAGCAGTAACAAATAAATTTACAAAAAAAATGTGTACCTAAGAAGGGTATAATCCAGAAAAGAAAAGACTCTTGATCGCTCCCTCTCTCTTCTCTCCTGCCATTAGTATTGGGATGATTCTTATCTTTTCCTTTAACAGCACCAGCTTTCCTTTAGGTAGGATAACAGTACATGAATGATTGACTAGTTGCCTGTGTTACCCACTGTACTTTAAATAAATTTTATTGTGCTCACTATGTTCCAAGAATTCTACACAGTTCACTTTCTTTAATATTTGAAATTATGCTTTAAAAGGTGCATTTTTATTGTCATTCTGCAGATAGGTGTAATAATTTCCCAAGGCTGCCAAATTGCCCCAACTTGGTGGCTTAAAATGAGAAGTTGATTATTTTTCACAGTTGTGCATTCCAGAAGTTTGAGATCAGTTTCACTGGGCTGGAATCAAGATGTAATCAGGGCCACACTCACTCCAGAAACTCCAGGGACAATCTGTTTCTTTTCTCTTGGAGCTTCTGGTGGCTGCCACCACTCCTCGATCTAGAACTGCATCACCACAGCACTCTCTCCATGGCCACGTGGCCTCCTCTTCTTTCGTGTGTGTAACCACCTTTCGCTTCTCTCTTATAAAGCTACTTCCTATGACATTTACTACCCACCGGGAAATTTTAAATTTAATTACATTTGCAAACAGTTATTTTCCTAAGGTATGAGTCGCAGAATACAGAAATTGGAATGTGTGCACATCTTTGGAAGCCATTATCAGCCTATTACAAGGAAAAAATAAATCACAGTAAGGTACTTTATCCATAGTCACACAGGCAGTAAGGGGGCTGGCCTAGGTCAGGTCCCAGATGGCCTTCAAAACACGCGATCTCTCTCCCACTCTCTCTCTTTCGTGCTATTTAAAAAACATGAAGCAGCACCTGTGCCTGTTTGGTTTACCAATGTTTTTAGCATTTCTTAAGACAATGCATGGCTAGGCGTGGTGGCTCACACCTGTAATCCCGGCAATTTGGGAGGTTGAGTCGGGTAGATCACTTTAGTTCAGGAGTTCAAGATAAGCCTGGCCAATGTGGTGAACCCCATCTCTACTAAAAATGCAAAAATTAGCCAGGTGTGCTGGCGCTGCCTGTAATCCCAGCTACTCGGGAGGCTTAGGCAGAAGAATCACTTGAACCCAGGAGGCAGAGGTTGCAGTGACCCGAGATAGTGCCACTACAGTCCAGCCTGGTGACAGAGCAAGACTCTGTTTTTCTAAAAAAAAAAAAAAAAAAAAAAGATAACGCATGATTCATAATACGTACTATGTAAAGTTTTTCTTTATTGGATCACTTTGTTGGCTATCCAGGTTTCTATTTTATCATATTTCTCTAAATTTATTGAATAAAATTAGCATTGATTTTAGTTCTTTGCCTTAATTGCTTATTAATAGGAAAACTATGTAAATTCAAGACTAGGTTCCATACTTGGATTTTGCCTTTATCGCTAAACTTAATCTTTTGAGCTAACACTATTATTTCACTTATAGGAGACTACACTTTACGGAAACGTACTTGAAAGACTATTTCAGAAAACGTAAACCTGAACTAGAACACAACTGTATTGCAGACTTAAAATTTTTCTACTATAACACACTGCCAAAGGCTGCAAATTTACTTTGATTTCATAGTTAAAACTTCATTGATTGTCTTCTTTTTAAGACTTAGTATCTCATTTGATAGAGGTTTAAGTTTTTATAGTTCTCTAAATATCTAAATAATAAATTAGTACATTTGAGGTGAAAATTTTAAAGACAGAAGTAGTGATTTGGAATGGAAAACAAACCAGTAACAAGTACAAAGAGTACTATCTTATGACCTAGGAACCTTGATTTTGAGACAAGGGTAAACACATTGAAATTTTAAAATTAATTTTGTATGTTTTAATGATTATAAAAATACATGTTTGTACTTGATAATTTTAAAAATTTGTATTAATATTATATATATATATCTATATATACACACACACATACTTATGAGGTATGTGTGATATTTTAATGAATACATAAAATATGTAATTATTAAGTCTGAGTATTTAGGATATCTATTACCAGGGGCATTTATCATTTCTTTGTGCTGGGAACATTTTGAATCTTCTCTTCTGGCTATTTTAAAATATACGATATATTGTTGTTAACTATAGTGATTTTACTGTGCTAAATAATTTATATGGTGAGAAAAGTTTAACTCTATTTTCATCTTTTGATTTACAGATTTATTAAATGTAGAGAGCATATATTAACTCCATATTTATAGAAGATAAAAAATAAATAAATTAAATATCATAAACTTTCTGCCTTCCTGTTCTTATCGAGTTTTGTTGCTGTTGTTGTTTTTCTTCTTCTTCTAGTTATAATGATATTTATAGTTCTTCTAGTGATCCTATTTCTAACATGGAGAAAAAATCACTTCAGCCTCAAAGTCTTGATGCAACAAATATATAGGGAACTCTATTAAAAAGAACTGTGTATTGCTTTTATAATAGTATACTGCATGCTTTTCTTATACAGATATGAAGGCATTTGGAACATTTGTGTAGTGTAGATGTATTAAATAAAATAGCACTTATAGAATCACCTAGAAAAGAACTTGACATGTACAGGAGCTTGGTGGAAATAAAAACGTTGTTTTCCCCTGGTTGCTTCCTCATTCATGCTCTAAGTATATCAAGAGCTGCTTTTAGTGAGACTTGCTGCTAACCTGCTTGGAAAGTGACCTGTTCCTAAAAGAATTTGCTTTATATTTTGTATGAGTGGGTAAATTTAGAGTGCAAGGGTCTTGACACTTTGTATGCATTATATCTTTTATCACCACAGTAAGCCTGACATTACTATGCATATTTTATAACTAAGAGGAAAGTTTGGTGTATTGGATAAGTTTCCTAAATTCACCTAGTTGATAAAAAGTAGAGCTAAGATTAGAGCCCAGGTTTTTTTCTTAATCTGTTCACTAGAGTATATGGTCTATTATGAAAGAGTCACCTATTACAACTATATTCATTATATTTTTAGAAAAGTAACTAGAGAGGCTTTTTCCATCACATGATATGTCTGAAAAGTTTAATGTTTTCAGATAATTGATTTAAAAATTGAGGGTTATTATTCTCACCATTGTTTTATATTTATCAGTTTAAAAATTAAAGGATAAATGTGATATATGCTTTTGGAACAAGAGAAATAAAAGAATAATATGTACATAAAAATACATTTTTTTCTCTCTCTTCCCCCACTTCACACCCCATCCCAATAACATAGAATTAACCGAGCTTAATAGTCTGTTATGTAATCCTCTCAACTTTCTATTTCTTCTTCCAGACCTATATCAATGTACACACATGCAATGGAGGATATAGTGCATAAATTACTCAAAGACTTTTCTTTTACTTAGTATAGGATAGATATTCCTAGAAATAATTTTATAGTTTATATAGATATATGCATACAGGTTTAAATAAAATGTAACATCAAACATATAACCAGTGCATTTTTATATTATTCTGAACTCTGTCTACTGAGGATGGTGCCCACAAGTTCCAGTCAGTCAAAAAAATGACATTTTCTAAAGATTATCCAAGCCTATTGTATAACGAAACCTTTTGATAAATTCTTATGTTCATTTATTATTAGAAATAAAACAAAAAACTTATAATACCAGAGAGAGAAAGAAACTTTCTGCACATTCTATAGGAATAGACATTTATCCATCAAAGCTCATGTCATTCATAGTAGTGTAAAATTAGAAGACACCATTTCAAATAAAAAACAGGAAACAACACAGTGATGCTTGCTAAAATTATGTCTTCCTTTATGATAATATACCAGTATTTCAAAGAGGTATAGTAAGAGGCAATAAAACATAAACTTTAGAAAGGGAAAAAAATTACATTATTTTCAGATAATGTGACTATACACCGAGAAAACTCTAGAGAATCACCAGATAAATTTATTTGAATTAACAAGATTTATTTGAATCAACAAGGTTGCTGGATATAATCTTAATATACATAATTCAGTTCCACTCTAATATGACAGCAACAAATGATATAGTATTTTAAGAAAAGAATAGTAGCAAAGCTGTAAGAAACTTATTTAAGATCCCTTTATTAAATCTATAATTGCATATGCTCTGTGGATTCTTGTAAACTATCCAACATGTGAAATATGTGTAGTTGGTGTAGTTTGCAGGACATTTAAACTGATTTCTGTTTCTATAATGTTTAAAATGGCTAAGGCTCTATTTGAGAACAAGAAAGATGAAAAAGGAAGTGAGGTGAGAAACCACTGTTGCCAGGTTGAATTCTTAGCCATGCCTGTGGGAGATCATGTTCTAATCAGTGAGAGGAACAAAAACATATCAATGACTCTTGGAGTAGGAAGATCTGACGTGGAGAAAATTAACAAATGGGTCATAAAATAATCATGTGGAAGAAAATCAACCAAGAATGTAGTTTCTTGAGTACTTTTGTTTGTTTTAGCAAAAAAAAAAATGAAAATAAATAAGGAACATTTCAAGGCTGTTTGAACTCTCAGGATATGAATAATGTTTCAGTCTGTAAATGCAATGTATATAACAACAAACGGGAGTTGGAGAGATACCCGTTTTGATTGGAATATGGTCCTTGTCTTTTTAATATTCAGTAAAAAAAAAATAAGCCACAGGAATAAAGAATCAAGAGACTACTCTACTAAAACATGGAGATACTTGAATAGACAGTTACGATTCTTTCTCACCTTTATCAAATGTATTATTGGAATGAGTAGAGTGCCTGTATGTAGGACATTTCTTTTACAGAAATCATGAAAGAATGGATTGCCATGCATGTCCATTCTCATTTGTGTTTTAATTTGATATGTGGGATAATACAATTATCTTTGGAAAATCAAGTGGTTAATTTAAAAGTATGTAGAAACAATTAGAGGAAATCAAGATATTCTGGTATTAATTAAAATATGTTAGATACATGTGTACTAGTATCCATAAAATTCCTTGTTTAATACATTACTGAGGCACGTAAGATAAGCTGATGGATTTGGAGATTTTAACAAAATAATACTTCTTTTTAGTATCAGCTGTGCCCTACATGAAATTAACAATATAAGCTGTGCAGAAAGCTCAGGGAGATTGGTATTCCTCGACTGATTTTTTCTAATGCTTTTTTTTCTTCTATTTTGGAATAACATCAAAGCCATTTTGCATTCACATGGGATGGACTCCAACACACATTTACTGTCCTTTTACAGGGATATTTAAATTCCACAACTTACTGCAGTAAGTACTAGTAAGAACACACTTAAATTTGATTCCATGGGAAAGGATTTATCTATGATTCTTACGATACAATGTTGATATTTCAAACTGAATTCAGAGCTAACAGTAAACTACAATTTCTTGTTAATCTAATCGAGGATGACTGATTAACTCAATGAAAGTACAAAGCCAAGTTAAAAAGGTGCCAAGTAAAAATTTACACATAATTTAAAAGTGAATTGTTGATGGTTACAAGGCTTTAATTGAAATAATATTACAGAAGAAATACCATTTTTCAGGTCTGAAATGGTCAGTTCTGGTTATATCAAAATACTATTTCATCAGGAAGAAAATGCTCAAAGAATTCCCTCATTAGATGGGAAAGCATCTATTCATCACCTACAAATAGACAGCAGACACAATCCTTTGGTCCTACTTTAAATACTATAAGTGAGTTGGACAAACAGCAGCATGGTTTGCAGTTATTGAAGGATTCCCAAAAAGCAGCTTGGTAGCTCAAGTGTGGAAAGCCAGCATGCAGTCTAAAAAGCAGCTACGTTGTGACTGAGTGATGACTCCTTTTTGACTCAAGTTGAGAAAAGATATTCTGTTCAATGGGCAGACTTAAAAGATATGCTCCTTATGGCACTATAGAAATTGGATAGTAACAATAATGATATATTTTTTTGGCTTTTTGAATAGTAAACAATGGACTAACAGTATTATCTGAAAGGTTGATCTTAGAAAACTAGAAGAAAAGGGCAACCCTAGTAAAAATAGTATGTTATGAAAAACTTCATGACCTTTGGTGGGAGGGAGAAAGTGAAAGCAGAGTAGGGATAAAATGTAAGTGGGGCATGCATGTGCACATCGAAAGAATATTATTTCAAATTCTAAATATGACTGAAACCAACAATAATATGCCTTCTTTTAAAATTTGTGTTTGGAAGTGTTCTCTTAAATACACAGGATTAGTAGCTGTAGCATGAAGGCATTCAAGGGATGTAACAATAAGCAGGAAAAAACAAACAAATAAACACATATTCCATTATCTCTTTCAGAAGCTTGAAATGTGACTAACATT
Organism: Piliocolobus tephrosceles; assembly: GCF_002776525.5. Lineage (NCBI taxonomy): Eukaryota > Metazoa > Chordata > Mammalia > Primates > Cercopithecidae > Piliocolobus > Piliocolobus tephrosceles. Next base: position 114,245,722 of record NC_045440.1, on the reverse strand, counting down.
TGTTTCTTTGTGAATAAGAAAATTAGAAAATATATCTAATCTACCAGGATGGTCTGGACCACCCCTTCGCTGGTAGGTGAGTTACATTGGCCTGCTCCCTGTGGTTCCATGTAATTACAGGTGAGTCTTGACTAGGATAGATACTTAATCTGAGGTTTCATTTGCATATCCAGTAACTGAAGCAAATGCCTTCAACACAAATAGATATCTAGAGAGAAAATATTTCATTTTGTATCATATATGATCAAAAAATTTATTTTACTACAAATGCAGTGCACCAATGTGCTAAGAAGCATCATTTACCATGAACTTATATATCTTAATACCACAAAGTAGTGCACTGATTGAATACTGCAATGGGCACTTGTAACACCCACTTATTAAATGAGGGCAGGGAGAGATGTGGCTAAAAAATAAGGGGATACATTGGTTTGCCTATTTGAATAAATATGTGATAAAACAATATATGTAATACGAAAAGGTGGTCAGCTTTGGAAAAATTGTTAAGTTATTATGCAAAAAGTAGAACAGAGGATGTGGGGAATGACAGAGGAACTATATATACTCATCTCTGCATCTATTTTTTATTCTTCTTATCTGCTTGATCCTGTGGTGCCAGCAATTGGATTATATTTGTGACTTAGAGAGAAAAGATCAATTGCTACCCTAACAATATGATGACATCTCAAAATACAGTTGGCCTCTCACATCAGTGAGTTCTTCATCTGCAGGTTCAACCAATTGTGGATAAAAAATATTTTTTAAAAACACAAAATAACAAAAGAAGAATAAAAATGCAAAAAAAATGCAAATTATATTGTACTGGATGCTCGAAGTAATCTAGAGATGATTTTAAATGTTCAGGAGGATGTACATAGATTATATGCAAATACCACACCACTTTATCTAAGGGACTTGAACATCCCCAGATTTTGATATCTGAAGGAATCCTAGAACCGGTCCCTCATAGGTACTTACAGACAACTGGATTATTTTGAATTCCTAAGGAAATGATGGGATGAGCTGCTGCTTTTTCTTACTTGTATAAACTGAAATTAGAAGCGTCTGTCTCTATACTGCCCACTGAATGACACTCTAATACTTTTTTTTTTTTTTTTTTTTTGAGACGGAGTCTCGCTCTGTGGCCCAGGCTGGAGTGCAGTGGCCGGATCTCAGCTCACTGCAAGCTCTGCCTCCCGGGTTTACACCATTCTCCTGCCTCAGCCTCCTGAGTAGCTGGGACTATAGGTGCCCGCCACCTCGCCCGGCTAGTTTTTTGTATTTTTTAGTAGAGATGGGGTTTCACCGTGTTAGCCAGGATGGTCTCGATCTCCTGACCTCGTGATCCGCCCGTCTCGGCCTCCCAAAGTGCTGGGATTACAGGCTTGAGCCACCGCGCCCAGCCTCTAATACGTTTACATTTTTCCTATCTAGTTTTTATGGTTGGCAATGGATGAAGTGGGGGCATTAGGCAAACTCATACTTCCATCAGGTGTCAGCCTATAAAGAAAACAGAGAAAACATTGTCTAATAATAACGATTTTATTCATTAAAAAGCAGAAAGTATTAAAAGAGTAAGCAAAAATAAACAACTATGACAAAGCCACAGATGCCTTAAGAGAGGAGAGAGTAGAACAAAGCCTTTGCTAGCAAAAAGGAGAAGTTTACATAAACTGCTTGAAAACAGAGTTCATTAGCTCCAGAGGATCAAAGCCAGAATTGGCATCAGTCCATTGGTATAGATACCCTTACAAGCCAAGTATTCTTTCAAGAATATCTTATCTGAATTGCTACAGTTCTAAAGAAGAAATTTATTGTGGGGTTATATTAGAAATGACCTTGAGACAGTCCCTATCTTATATATACAAGCGTGAGCTCTCCGCCTTCATACTTTCTCAGCTTCAACTTGTTTGTTTCTAATAAAAGTGATTTCACCTGGTGTCTGCAACTTTCACATAGGTCTATTGGTAAATCTTTCAGCTGAATCAGACATTCTTACCCTTAGATTGATGGGGGGCTGGTCTGGGTTTAAATTTTTTGACAAATGGAAAGAAAGGAAAGTAATTGCTCATTGAAAGACAGTCAGTAAATTAACAATATAAAAATGAAAATATAACATTATGTTGAAAGTGCACCGCAAAAGAATAATATTATATCTTAGTTGTATATTACAAATGCTTTTGTAAAAGTAAGATGTAATAACTGTTGCCCCGTTCATGCACACAAAGGACAATATGTTTGGCAGATAAACAATATTGGTGGTTCATCGATATGATAGATGAAGAAGCATACATTGGCCAAAACATTCTACAAAAACCACAGGTGGAATTATTATAACACAGGAAAGGTGTGTAGGCAGTCATGGTGTTCTCAGCTCAGGTAGCCTAACGGATCCATCAGCTGAAGTTGTTGTGGGTTCATAAGTTGGTGCTGTGACACCTCAATTCATGGTTCATTCACAAGGACAAAAACCAGTACTTTACTTGTTTGATGTGAGCCCAGAATGAAAAAGATATAATCAAGACCACCCAGCTGCTGAGGGGGACAGAGGAAGAATTCTGGCCCTGTGCGCCTCCACAGTCATGTATCTTCCATGGTTGCCTGGAGAGTACCTCCAATGAGACATATAAGTGCTACAAGGTTCCGGAGTGGTTCTTAGATGCCTGGCTTCCTTCTGAGAAGGCAATGTAGCCTGACTACTGTGCCAAGAGAGAGCAGTGGAAGTAATGGTGGAGAGAAAGCTGGGAGTGAGAAGTTAAGCAGCTGCAAGACGAAATTCCACCTGGTGGTCCTAAGACTAAAGTTCTGCTCCCTTCAGGAAAGGAAAGCAATTTTCTCCCACTGCAGTTGTATATTATAACCAGACTCCAGCAATGGGAGCAGCCCATGTAGAGAGAGAGAGAGAAAAACACCTCATCCTTTGTTGTGGCTAGTGAAATAAGTTATAGGACATTCATATGCTTGTCCTAGTAAAAATAATTGAAGTGGTCTGGTAAAAATTTAAAAATAAAGAAATTAATACAGGTCAAGTCTTAGGACAAGCTGAAATTAGTTTTAAGGAGAAGAGCCATACTGACTTAGCCTGCATTGGATATTTAAAAGAGATGTTATTTCGGAAGAAAGAGGAAGATTGGCACCTAGCTTGGGCATTCAACACGGCTATAGAAATGCATGAGACAAACTCAAAAGATATTTAAACAATACACTAGGAAACAAAGATAGAAGATACCATGCACTCTGAACCAAGAGGATCTATTGAGCGTGCTTCTTTAGAAACAAGGATAGTCTAAGATTTTGGCAGTGTAAACACAAGAAATACACTCTTGTGATATTTATGATCCATAGCTTCAAGGAATTCACAAATGTATAATGTAATTTGCACAGGTGTTTTCTGACTGCCAAAGCTCTCTATATAAATAAAAACCAAATGTATGCAATAATGCAGTTACTAGGAATGGAGAATCAAGTTAAACTTGACCCAAATTTTACCAGGAAATTAAAAATAGAAATGATTTACAGATAAATTCCACAGGAAATCTTTATCAGTATATTAGTATAAAACGGAATTGTGCTCAACACAGTAATGACTCCTCCTAATCCTTGGAGCTTGTTACCTTACATGGAAAAAGGAACTTTGCAGAAGTGATTAGGGTTACAAATTTTGAGATGCCAATGTCATCCTGGATTATCACACAGTCTTTAAAAGTAAAGAGCTTTTTCTGTCTGGGTCAGTGAGAGGTAAGACTCTGAAGAAAAAAGAGAGATCTGATGCATAAAAGGGACACAACCTGTCACCATTATCTTTGAAGCTGGGAGAAGAAGACCAGGAGCCAAGGAATTTGGATGACCTCCATAAGTGAAGATCGGCCTCAGCTAACAGCCATAAAACAGGATCTTAGTTCTATAACCAAAAGGAGCTGAATTCTGCCTATAACACAAGTCAGCCAGGAAACAGACCCTCACATAGAGATTACACAAAAGGAATACAGATCTCCCAACAACTTATATTCAGCATAGTCAGACTTGTGTCAGACTTCTGAGCAACAGAATTTTAAGATGATGTATTTGTATTATTTTAAGCTACTAAGTGTGATAATGTTTCTACTCAGAATTGGAAAACTAACACAAAGGTATATGGCTATTCCCACAAGAGACTTAGAATTAAGAATTAACTGAGACTTAGTCCTTGGTATTAGTCAGTAGATATATATAACACCATTTGTTTTGTAGTCAGGGGCCTAGAAAATATTGTTGTAATTTTAATTGAGTGATTTTTTTTTTTTTTAACGATCTTAATCTGACTCACAATACATCTGCTATTTGGTTTAATATTTGTTCAATTTCTAAAGTTAATTTGATTAATTATAACAAAACCTTCTATAATGCTGACATCTATGATCAAATGCTTAGGAGATTGAATTTAAAACCTCATAAGATGTTATTCTGATGAGAGATTATTAGTCAAAGTACGTTTTGTTAATCAGTTAATTGTTATAGTAAATCAATTTATTGATATAGCTTATAAAAGTTCAACTTTTTGTAATGAAGGAAGTTTTACCTTTACCTCTCTTTTAAAGATGTTAAGCTTGTATATGATTTGAACAAACTTATGCAAGGTAATGTGGCAAACTCAAATATTTCTTTAAAATTATGCCTAAACTATATTGAGTCATAAAATAATAAGTATTTTGGTATTTGTGATTTGTTTTCTTTCTAAAAATGGTGCAAAAGATGTAGAAAACAGAATGACATTGTGTGGTTTAAAGTTGAACAAGAATTGTGAATATAGCCTCTTTTAAGACAAATTAACTTAAAAACGGACTGTTACCAGATTTATCTTCCGGGATGCCTACGAATTTAGTGCTGACCTGTGGCGAAGATAAGCCAAGATGGGCTAACTCGTAATTGACAATGAGCTATTTAAAGTTTGAAACTCCCTTGGTGGCACAAGACCTGCATGTTTACATTGTTCAGAGAACTTAAACACTTGTTTTAGGTAGTTATACAGTCTGGCATGGCTATATGAACAGTGGAATATAAAAGATCCCTCTGTGAACTATCACCCAAACTATCCTAAACCAGATGCGGTGATTAACAACTGGGGAGAAAACCTCATCCTGTGTGACTTAGAAAGGATGCTGCGTGTGAAATTTTGTCTGGACATATTTTAGGACTGCCATTCTTGCGTGTGCTTTCTGCTAGTGTACCATGTAATTCACATTTATTAAATCTGTGTGCTCTGTGGAGTTTCTAGAATTCTTTCAATTGTGAAACACTGAAACTGATGGGGTGCCAAGTGGGAAACAAACAATCAATTTAACAAAAGACATCCAAGACATTTATTGAAACAAAATACAAAACTTTATTGGAAGCATAGTTTAACAAGTACAATGTGCATACACAAGGTAATTATTTAAATAAATATCTTAATCTTACTCAAATTAAACTATGCATTCAGTGCAATCATAATGAAAATATCAGCAGGCAATTATATACTAAACCCAGAAGAGAAAAAGAGGCCCAAAATTGTCCACTTTTCCTTTATCGGCTCGGTATACCCAGCCCCCGTTTGCTGTAAGTGTTGGTTCTGACAGGCACACTGCTGCCTTCTCTGTAGAATTGCTCTCAGCGCCTTGGAAGCTGCCCTGTTAAGGTTTCCTTTCCTCATTCATAAGGAACAGAGAATAGCTAATGGCAAGACAATAGTTGCCTTCTTGTCTCAATGAGGAACCCACTGAAAGGAAAAATTAGAGGTCTAGAGTTCTCCGTGGAGACAGACTAAAGCTAAATTCAGATTCTTGCATAGCTTTCTTCTGTAGTTTTGCCCTGCATCCTTTATTTCTTATCTCTGAAAATTCTTCCTCTATAGTCATTTAAAGAATAACTCAGTGGGAGATGAACAATGAGAACACATGGACACAGGGAGGGGAATATCATACACCTGGCCCTGTCGAGGGTGGGGAGCAAGGAGAGGTATAGCATTAGCAGAAATACCTAATGCAGGTGACAGGTTGATGGGTGCAGCAAACCACCATAGCACGTGTATACCTATGTAACAAAACTGCACGTTCTGCACATGTACCCCAGAACTTAAAGTATAATCATAATAAAAATAAGAATAACTCCAGCCTGTGGTTCTCTTTTATTAAATCTGTCCTATAACACACATTCTATGAAGCTAATGTTACCTTTAATCAGAGATGTTGGTAGTATGAAGAAACACAGTATATATATGCATATTTGTGTACATATATAGATATGTGTGCATACATTTATAGATATGTATGTATATTTGTGTATATATATAGATAGGTAGAGAGATAGATATAGGTATGTTTAAGAATATCCATTTACCTATCTATCTACCTATCTATATCCAGTCATGCACTGTATAATGACCTTTTGGTCAATAGTAGACCACATACACAATGGTGGTTCCATATGATTATAAGGGAGCATATATAGAAATCTTATATATGGCACTTGATATTGTCACTGCAGGTCAAGTAGAGGAAATCACTGTCATCAATAGTGGTGTTGGGACTTTTGTTTTTTATATAAAAATATGTGAATAAATATATATATATGCCAGCTAAGTTTGTATAAATATATGATGTTTTAGAAAATGATGCAATCGCCTAATGATGCATTTCTCAGAATGTGTTTCTGTTGCTAAGTTATATGTATGTATATACACATATATTTATATACATACATTCACACAAGTGATATTGTTACCGTTGTTATATCTGTTGATATATATATTGCCAATTTCACGTAACATGATTCGATGAGGATTCTGTCCCCTCACACTACCAGTTACAATGTCATCTTAGGATCTCTTTCCACCAGAATGAATATGGAAAGGGATACCTTAGAATTAGAGCGTTGTGGATAGAAAGTACATAATGGAGATATTCAAAGGATGTCTCAAAAAGAGTTATCCTAAAGATGATGTGGCTGCGGGGGGGAGCAAGATGGACGAATAGGAACAGCTCCAGTCTCCATCTCCCAGTGCGAGCGACACAGAAGACCGGTGATTTCTGCATTTTCAACTGAGGTACTGGGGTCATCTCACTCGAGAGTGCCGGACAATCCGTGCGGGTCAGCTGCTGCAGCCTGACCAGCGAGAGCTGAAGCAGGGGGAGGCATTGCCTCACCTGGGAAGCGCGAGGGGGAAGGGAGTCCCTTTTCCTAGCCAGGGGAACTGAGACACACAACACCTGGAAAATCGGGTAACTCCCACCCCAATACTGCACTATAACACCGGCACACCGGAGAATATATCCCACACCTGGCCGGGAGGGTCCCACGCCCACGGAGCCTCCCTCCTTGCTAACACAGCAGTCTGCCGCAATCTAACCGCAAGGCAGCAGCGAGTCTGGGGGAGGGGCGCCCGCCATCGCTGAGGCTTCAGTAGGTAAATAAAGCCGCTGGGAAGCTCGAACTGGGTGGAGCTCACAGCAGCTCAAGGAAACCTGCCTGTCTCTGTAGACTGCGCCTCTGGGGACAGGGCTCAGCTAAAGGAGCAGAAGCCTGTGCAAACGCGAACGACTCTGTCTGACAGCTTTGAAGAGAGCAGTGGATCTCCCAACACGGAGATTGAGATCTGAGAAGGGGCAGTCTGCCTGCTCAAGTGGGTCCCTGACCCCTGAGTAGCCTAACTGGGAGACATCCCCCACTAGGGGCAGTCTGACACCCCACACCTCACAGGGTGGAGTACACCCCTGAGAGGAAGCTTCCAAAGCAAGAATCAGACAGGTGCACTCGCTGTTCAGCAATATTCTGTCTTCTGCAACCTCTGCTGCTGATACCCAGGCAAACAGGGTCTGGAGTGGACCTCAAGCAATCTCCAACAGACCTATAGCTGAGGGTCCTGACTGTCAGAAGGAAAACTATCAAACAGGAAGGTCACCTATACCAAAACCCCATCAGTACGTCACCATCATCAAAGACCAGAGACAGATAAAACCACAAAGATGGGGAAAAAGCAGGGCAGAAAAGCTGGAAATTCCAAAAATAAGAGCGCATCTCCTCCTGCAAAGGAGCAAAGCCCATCGCCAGCAACGGATCAAAGCTGGTCAGAGAATGATTTTGATGAGATGAGAGAAGAAGGCTTCAGTCCATCAAAACTCTCAGAGCTAAAGGAGGAATTACGTACCCAGCGCAAAGAAACTAAAAATCTTGAAAAAAGAGTGGAAGAATTGACAGCTAGAATAATTAATGCAGAGAAGGTCATAAACGAAATGACAGAGATGAAAACCATGACACGAGAAATACGTGACAAATGCACAAGCTTCAGTAACCGACTCGATCAACTGGAAGAAAGAGTATCAGCGATGGAGGATCAAATGAATGAAATGAAGCGAGAAGAGAAACCAAAAGAAAAAAGAAGAAAAAGAAATGAACAAAGCCTGCAAGAAGTATGGGATTATGTAAAAAGACCAAATCTACATCTGATTGGGGTGCCTGAAAGTGAGGGGGAAAATGGAACCAAATTGGAAAACACTCTTCAGGATATCATCCAGGAGAACTTCCCCAACCTAGCAGGGCAGGCCAACATTCAAATTCAGGAAATACAGAGAACGCCACAAAGATACTCCTCGAGAAGAGCAACTCCAAGACACATAATTGCCAGATTCACCAAAGTTGAAATGAAGGAAAAAATCTTAAGGGCAGCCAGAGAGAAAGGTCGGGTTACTCACAAAGGGAAGCCCATCAGACTGACAGCAGATCTCTCGGCAGAAACTCTACAAGCCAGAAGAGAGTGGGGGCCAATATTCAACGTTCTTAAAGAAAAGAATTTTCAACCCAGAATTTCATATCCAGCCAAACGAAGTTTCATAAGTGAAGGAGAAATAAAATTCTTTACAGATAAGCAAATGCTTAGAGATTTTGTCACCACCAGGCCTGCCTTACAAGAGACCCTGAAGGAAGCCCTAAACATGGAAAGGAACAACCGCTACCAGCCATTGCAAAAACATGCCAAAATGTAAAGACCATCGAGGCTAGGAAGAAACTGCATCAACTAATGAGCAAAATAACCAGTTAATATCACAATGGCAGGATCAAGTTCACACATAACAATATTAACCTTAAATGTAAATGGACTAAATGCTCCAATTAAAAGACACAGACTGGCAAACTGGATAAAGAGTCAAGACCCATCAGTCTGCTGTCTTCAGGAGACCCATCTCACATGCAGAGACATACATAGGCTCAAAATAAAGAGATGGAGGAAGATCTACCAAGCAAATGGAGAACAAAAAAAAGCAGGGGTTGCAATCCTAGTCTCTGATAAAACAGACTTTAAACCATCAAAGATCAAAAGAGACAAAGAAGGCCATTACATAATGGTAAAGGGATCAATTCAACAGGAAGAGCTAACTATTCTAAATATATATGCACCCAATACAGGAGCACCCAGATTCATAAAGCAAGTCCTTAGAGATTTACAAAGAGACTTAGACTCCCATACAATGATCATGGGAGACTTCAACACTCCACTCTCAACATTAGACAGATCAACGAGACAGAAAGTTAACAAGGATATCCAGGAATTGAACTCAACTCTGCACCAAGTGGACCTAATAGACATCTATAGAACTCTCCACCCCAAGTCAACAGAATATACATTCTTCTCAGCACCACATCACATTTATTCCAAAATTGACCACATAATTGGAAGTAAAGCACTCCTCAGCAAATGTACAAGAACAGAAATTATAACAAACTGTCTCTCAGACCACAGTGCAATCAAACTAGAACTCAGAACTAAGAAACTCAATCAAAACCACTCAACTACATGGAAACTGAACAACCTGCTCCTGAATGACTACTGGGTACATAACAAAATGAAAGCAGAAATAAAGATGTTCTTTGAAACCAATGAGAACAAAGATACAACATACCAGAATCTCTGGGACACATTTAAAGCAGTGTGTAGAGGGAAATTTATAGCACTAAGTGCCCACAAGGGAAAGCAGGAAAGATCTAAAATTGACACTCTAACATCACAATTAAACAAACTAGAGAGGCAAGAGCAAACACATTCAAAAGCTAGCAGAAGGCAAGAAATAACTAAGATCAGAGCAGAACTGAAGGAGATAGAAACACAAAAAACCCGCCAAAAAATCAATGAATCCAGGAGTTGGTTTTTTGAAAAGATCAACAAAATTGACAGACTGCTAGCAAGGCTAATAAAGAAGAAAAGAGAGAGGAATCAAATAGACGCAATAAAAAATGATAAAGGGGATATCACCACCGACCCCACAGAAATACAAACTACCATCAGAGAATACTATAAACACCTCTACGCAAATCAACTAGAAAATCTAGAAGAAATGGATAATTTCCTGGACACTTACACTCTCCCAAGACTAAACCAGGAAGAAGTTGAATCCCTGAATAGACCAATAGCAGGCTCTGAAACTGAGGCAACAATTAATAGCCTACCCACCAAAAAAAGCCCAGGACCAGATGGATTCACAGCTGAATTCTACCAGAGGTACAAGGAGGAGCTGATACCATTCCTTCTGAAACTATTCCAATCAATAGAAAAAGAGGGAATCCTCCCTAACTCATTTTATGAGGCCAACATCATCCTGATACCAAAGCCTGGCAGAGACACAACAAAAAAAGAGAATTTTAGACCAATCTCCCTGATGAACATCGATGCAAAAATCCTCAATAAAATACTGGCAAACCAGATTCAGCAGCACATCAAAAAGCTTATCCACCATGATCAAGTGGGCTTCCTCCCTGGGATGCAAGGCTGGTTCAACATTCGCAAATCAATCAACGTAATCCAGCATATAAACAGAACCAAAGACAAGAACCACATGATTATCTCAATAGATGCAGAAAAGGCTTTTGACAAAATTCAACAGCCCTTCATGCTAAAAACGCTCAACAAATTCGGTATTGATGGAACGTACCTCAAAATAATAAGAGCTATTTATGACAAACCCACAGCTAATATCATACTGAATGGGCAAAAACTGGAAAAATTCCCTTTGAAAACTGGCACAAGACAGGGATGCCCTCTCTCACCACTCCTATTCAACATAGTGTTGGAAGTTCTGGCTAGGGCAATCAGGCAAGAGAAAGAAATCAAGGGTATTCAGTTAGGAAAAGAAGAAGTCAA